>NC_133769.1:39393403-39405246 GCF_003597395.2 Chelonoidis abingdonii
TTGGACCATGGACATAAGCAATCGATTTTTTGATCGCACTGTGGACGCGCAAAACCGATTTTATAACATCGGTTTTGTAACATCGGTTTAAACTACTTCGAAATAATCGTGCAGTGTAGATGTACCCTATGAGTCTAAATAAATCATGCTAGTAATAGTTTAATTATGTATTTGGTATTGTACAGCCAGAGACTGGAAATTTTTCTGTGTTAAAAATTAGTATGAAAGGAACCAGAAACAAGTAAACAATAATAATACAAAGCTAAACATTGACCTAGCCCATTTGGGTTTTTGATGAGGTTAATAGAGCCCTTGGGAGGCTGCAGAGGAGGCAGCCAATCAGGGCCAGACTGACCCATATAAGAAGATCTGCAGAACAGAGCAGTTTCAGTAACTCCCTGGAGTTTGAGGAGGGAGATGGACTAGCTGCCTTGCAGGCTGAAGGCAGCAAGCACCCTGGACAGAGTAGTGCTGCAGGCAGAGACCCAGGGAGCTAAAGGAAGCTCCTGGTGGACTGTGGGGATTTGCAGGCTGAGGCCCTGAGGCAAGGGCAAAGAAGGTGCTGGGGCCATGGGGAAGTGGCCTAGGGAAATCTACTGAGGAGTTGGAGGGGGTGCTGCAAGCAGCGGCCATCTACAGGGTTCCTCTGCTGGGAACCGGGAGTAATGGGCGGGCCTGAGTCCTCCTTCCTGTCCCCCAACACACACTTGCCACTGAGGAAATGGCTGGATTGAGGAACTGTGCTACTGTCCCTCGGAATGGGGGAACATGGAGTGTGGCACAGCCAGAGGATTGTGTCATGAAGAGGACGTCACAGTCCTGGGAATGACGTGGGTCCCTGGAGTAGAAATGATGGCAGCGAGATGCCACCAGAAGAGGGTGCTCTGGTGAGAAGAGCTAATCCCCATGACAGCCAGCAGGAGGTGCTGGAGTGGTGAGTTTCAACCCATCACAAAACATAATATACTTCTGACAACTTTCAACCAATAAGAACATAAGAATGGCCCTACTGGGTCAAACTAAGGGTCCATCTAGCCCAGTATCCTGTCTTCTGACAGTGGCCGGTGCCAGGTGCTCCAGAGAGAATGAACGGAACAGGTAATCATCAAGTGATCCATGCCCTGGCGCTCATTCCCTGCTTCTGGCAATGTGGTTTAATTGATGAACTTCTTGCTAAGGTATGTACATTTGTGAGAATGAGGGATAAAAATAATGCTTTGCGTATTCTTTCTTTCCTCTATTAAAGTGTAAACAAAAGGGAGTGCTAATATCGTACATTGATAATGGCAGTTTTCACAGTGGTTGAACTTTTTGGACACTCCCCTATTGTGTTCGCCAGAGGTTGTAATTTCTAGACACTTCCTAGTCCCTACCCTTGCTGTCTTGGGTTATGGTGGTGTAGGGGTATAGATTTTAGTTTGAGTCCTGTTCTAGACAGATCTCTGTGTGTGTCTCTGCTCTGTATTGCAGGTGTTTGTACTATCAGAAGTAATAAAGAATCCTGTGCCTTCAAAGAACAGAATCTGAGTTTCAGGTGTGTTTTACATGTTGGTAGCAGAGGATGATTGTGAACTGCGGGCCCCAGGAACTGGAAAACAACCGCTTTAGAGAGCAGAGCTTAGAAAAGCAATACAGCTAGCAGCTGTAACTGGGAGTGGAACAGGGGAATACACTGAGCCCAGGAAATAAAGATTTCTGATGCTGAGCTGGAAAAATCTATGTTTACAGCTAGGGAGCAATTTTAACAGGTATAGAGTCAAGATCTCTTTATTATTTGTGATCACTTTAACATTTCAGGGGAGAATGAAAGCAGAGTTATAGGAAAGTCCAAGGTACCTCTTTAATCAGCACTTAGGCAGTGAGGATGTTGCTAGTTTAGAAGATCAAGGCATGTCTCTGTTGCTGGACCTAAGGAACAGGATGAGGCAGTAACCATTCCACCACTAGGAAAAGAAACAGAAAAGTGTGCAATCCCAATGAGGGAGGTGACAGTAGTATGAGCTCTGTGGTGTGAACCCCTGCTAAAGAAAGATTTCAAAAGAGACAAGACAGATTGGAGGTTTAAATCAGAAGGATGGGCTGAGTTTTTCTAGTCTAGTCTATTAGATAGAAACAGGACTACAAAGGAGCTGTTCAGAACCCAAAGCAGTGAAGGCAGTGGTTAAAACAATTTATACTGCAATAAGTCTTCAGAGCTACTTGGAAGGAAACAGTACTGTGAGATTACGGAAGTTTACGGGAATTGAGATCCTATTATAAAAAGAAGGCTGGAACTGAACTGTATCATAATCTTGTCCTAGAGACTCAAAGAAACACCCCAGGATTTCCTGTTACATGTTTTGGATTTGTGACAGAAAGTATTGTTTGCATTACAGGAAGTTGATTCCACTCTGAGGATGATCCACTCCTGGTGCAAAATATGTTCCTCCATTCAGTCTCCACTGGGCTGCAGAATAATAACATTCAGACTGTGATGTTGTCCTGTCTCCAAGTTCAGTCACAAATGAAGCTTTGTTGGAGAGACTGCGCATTGTAACATGCTGCTTTTCTCTTTCCCAGCTAATAAGAAAAAAATCTTAATGTAGTCCTAATCTGATTGAAAGGATTGGAGAATCAAAGATCAGTCTAGCAGAAGTAAGAGATAAAAATGGAGATCACTGCTACCAAAGAGGTTCTGAGGGCACCCCCATCATGATGAAAGGAGACCGCTCCAGTCCTCAGAGAGCTCCTCCCAACTGCCAGAAGAAGGACAAAGGGAATACCTGCAGCCACGGTTTTCAGTGTGGGAGAGAAGAGTGCTACCAATATGGATGTCATCTCATGAGGAGGCTCCAAAGCAGTGAATTGGAGGGAAAACTATACCCCATCTTTCCAAAGGGACCACAAGTGACCACTAGCCCCAAAAGTCCCATGGAGAGACAGTCACCAAAAATAAACAAGAAAATGATAGATACATGTGACTAGTAGAACTAAACTGATGAAATCTGGTATCATGGTACTTGAACAGAGAAATGAAAACAATGAGTATAATTGTAATCTTGAAAGGATAGTAGGAAATTGTTCATTGTCAGCAAAGCAACATGCTAGGCTAACTCACATAGTAGGGAAAAGTGTATGCTTTTGTGTACTTTGAATGGAGTTAAAGAAACATTTTTGTGGGCCTCTTGTGCACAGAAATTCATAGTATCATGCCAATGGGCAGGACCGGCGCTAGGGTTTCTGGTACCCTAGGCGCCGGGACATTTCGCTGCCCCATGCGTGGGTCTCGCGGCTCTGGCGGAGCTGCCGCAGGCATGCCTGCGGCAGGTCACCGAGCCGCGGCTCCTACCCGGGGGGGGCGCCCTGGGGCTGCTGGGCTGCCGGCGGCGGCTCGCTGACCCCGGGGGGCGGCCCTGGGCTGCCGGCTGTGGCGCGGCTCGCTGACTCCGGGGGTGGGGGGGCGCCCTGGGCTGCCTGGTGCGGCGCACTGACCTCAGGGGCGAGCTGACCGACGGCGCCCTGACCCGGGGGACACCTTGGGCTGCCGGCGGCAGGCAGCTGCTGCTGCCGGCAGCTCAGCCCCTCCAGCAGCAGCGGCTGCAACCATTTAAAAATTTTTGGGGGGGCGCCACTTTTTGGTGCCCCCAAATCTTGGCTCCCTAGGCAACCGCCTAGTTTGCCTAAATGGTTGCACCGGCCCTGCCAATGGGTGAAAGGGGACCTTCGTAACATATCAGTAAGGGAGCTCATGGAGTTGCATGAGGGAGATCAAGGCCTGAGGCTCACAATTACTAAAGGCACCTCTATTCCTTGTGACCGGTGAGCTTAAATACAGTTTCATCTGCTAAATGGTGGAAAGGTGCTAACAGTCCCCATTCTGGTCACTGCTCACAAGGTGGAAAGTCATAAGGTGATAACATTAGGTACAATGTCATTGAAGAGGTTATTCAACAGTATTGTCTGGAATGGCCAGATGACACAGTACCCACAACCCTCCATAGTTATTTGTCAGTGGTTTCTCCCCATGTTCAGCAAACAAAAAACAAATATGTTGGTACACTTTCTAAAGGCCAGAAAGTCTGGGGAATCTTGGTATGGTACAAATAGGAAAATAGTCTATGTCGAGTTACATGAAAATATGGGTCACCTAGAGGCTGACTGAGTTATTGACCTTGCTAGAGATTGTTTCTATTGCCCCAAATGAAGGAGAATATTGAGCAATGTGTAACTCAGGTTTGTCAATGACTGTCACATAGATTGTAACAACACACCAAAGCCCTGTTACATCCTATTAGTACCACAGAACCATTTGAACTAGTCTCAATAGATTTTCTCTTGAGCAACCCTGTATCATCCCCAGGGAAATGGAAGACCAGAAATCTAATTGATAAGAGTCTTTAAACCAGCCCATGTGTGTTTATAATATACACACAATGAAACAGGATTTTCTCTATTTTACTTTTTGTATGGAAGAGTCCCTACTTATATTTGGTTGTCGGCCTTTATTTGGTTTAACAGGGAATCAAGATGATGGAGAACTGGGGTGATTATGTGAACAACTGGAAAGCACGGCTGTAGAGACTTTTGAATTAGTGAATAAAAACTCCAGAAAATCAGTTGCCAGAAACAAGAGTTTCTGTGATTGCAGAGGTCACCCCAGGAGATCGGGTACTTATCCTGCATTTGTCAGAAGATGGGGGATGTGCAAAATTAAAAGCCTACTGGGATAAGTAGAGTTACATTGTTTCCAAAAAGACAGGGGATCATATGGTATGCAAAGCAGTTGCAGAGGATCAATAGGGAAGGGCAATGGTATTACCTAGCAGTCTCTTACTGTCTTGTGATTACTTGCCTACAGATAGTCCAACAAAAAGAAGAAACCCAAGAAAAGTGAGAATAGGAACACATTCCTTAGTTATTGAGGAACAGACTCCTCTGATAGATCAGAAGATGACTAACAGGTTCAATACCTTAAACCTCAAGGTCAGAATAAACCTGTACCTGTTAACATTGGTGCACAGCACCAAGAGGACAATCCCAGCATTGCAAATGAATCCCAGCCTGTGGGTAATTCTGATGGAAGTGCTGAGGTATCACACAAAAATGGTCATACTACGTCAGATCAGTGGTTAACCTAGCCCAGCCCTGATCATCTTGTCTAATAGCCATTGATGGACCTATTCTCCATGAACGTATCTAATTCTTTTTTACCCAGTTATACTTTCGGCCTTCACAAAATCCCCTGCCAATGAGTTCCACAGGTTGAGTCTGCGTTGTGTGACTCCCTTATGTTTGTTTTAAATGTCTTGTCTATATATTTCATTTGGTGACCCCTGGTTATTGTATTATGTAAAGGGGTAACTAACACTTCTTTATTCACTTTTTCCACACCATTCATGATTTTATAGGCTTCTGGCATGCCACCCACCCCTCCTTAGTCATCTCATGTCTAAACTGAACAGTCCCAGTCTTTTTGATCTCTCCTCATATGGAAGCTGTTCCATACCCCTAACCATTTTTGTTGCCCTTCTTTGTACTTTTTCCAATTCTAATTTATCTTTTTTTTGACATGGGGTGGTCAGAACTGCACACAATATTCAAGGTGTGGGCATACCATGAATTTATGTAGTGGTATTATAATATTCTTTATCTTATTATCTATCCCTTTCTTAATGGTTCCTAACATTCTATTAGCTTTGTTGACTGCCACTGCATGTTGAGCAGATGCCTCCAGATAATGATCCATGATGACTCCAAGATCTTTCTTGACTGCTAATTTAGAACCCATAATTCTGTGTGTATATTTGGGATTATGTTTCCCAAAAAGCATTGCTTTGCAATTATTAACACTGAATTTCATCTGTGATTTTTGTTGCTCAGTCTCCCAGTTTTGTGAGATCCCTTTATAACTCTTCACAGTCAGTTTTAGACTTAGCTATCATGAGTAGTTTAGTGTGATCTGCAAACTTTGCCATCTCACAGTTTACTCTCATTTCTAGATCGTTCATGAATATGTTGAACAGCACAGGTTCTGCTACAGATACTTGGGGGTCTCAGTTACTTACCACTTTCCGTTGTGAAAACTAACCATTTCTTCCTATCCTTTGTATCCAATATTTTAATCAGATAATGATTAATAAGAAGACCATCTCTCTTTTCTCACGACTCCTTAGTTTGCTTAAGATCTGTTGGTGAGAGAGACCTTGTCAAAGTCTTTCTGTTATGGATCAAAGGAATCAGTTCCAGCACAGAAACAGGCTGACACTGACAGTCATGAATACACCAGGATGAGAAAAGAACAGAGGATATTCACATTGATGACCTTGGGACCCTAAGTCATCATTATAGGAACCTACATATCAACTTGGCAAGACCAGGGATCAGCAATCTTTGGCACATGGCCTGCAAGGGTAAGCACCCTGGTGGGCCAGACCGGTTTCGTTACTTGCTGAGTTCACAGGTTCCGCCGATTGCGGCTCCCAGTAGCGTAATTCGCCACTCCAGGCCAATGGGGGTGGCGGGAAGTGGCAGCCAGCACATCCCTCGGCCCGCACCACTTGCTGCAGCCCCCCTTGGCCTGTGATGGCAAACTGCGGCCAGTGGGAACTGCAATTGGCAGAACCTGCGGATGCAGCAGGTCAACAAACTGGCCCAACCCACCAGGGCCACGTGCCAAAGGTTGCTGATCCCTGGACTAGACCCTATGGGATTATGTCTCCAACATACCAGGTACTAAGTATTTAGTGTCAGTGAATTTATGTCCAACAATGTATATATACTATATTTAAATGGTTAATTTAAATTATAGGGTTATCTCTGTCATTACAAAAAAAGTTTGATGCCATATCTTTACCTTCTTTGTGCTATGATCGCACATTGATAACTGACGTTTTAACAAGGGTTAACTTTTTGGACAACCCTCCACTGTTTCCCAGAGGCTGTAATTTCTAGACATTCCCTATTCTTGCTGGCTGGGGTTGTTGTGGCATAGGGGCAGATATTTTAGTTTGAGCCCAGTTCCATGCAGACTCCTGAATTTCTCTCTGCTCTGCATTATGGGCAAGTGCTAAAAGTTCATGCTTTAAAGACTTTGAAAACATTTATTGCCTAAATATAAAATGGCTCAAAGTACTAGAAATATATGTCAAGTATCAGGGTATATACACAAAAACAGCAAGGAACCTTAAAGACTAACAGATTTATTTGGGCATAAGCTTTTGTGGGTAAAACACCACTTCTTCAGATGCATGCAGTGAAAATTACCGATGCAGGTATTATATAATGACACACGAAAGGAAGGGAGTTACCTCATAAGTGGAGAACCAGTGTTGACAGGGCCAATTCGATCAGGGTTGATGTAGTCCACTCCCAATAATAGATGAGGAGGTGTCAATTCCAGGAGAGGCAAAGCTGGTTCTGTAATGAGCCAGCCACTCCCAGTCCCTAGTCAAACCCAAATTAATGGTGTTAAAATTGCAAATGAATTTTAGTTCTGCTGTTGCTCTTTGAAGTCTGTTTCTGAAGTTTTTTTGTTCAAGTGTAGCTACTTTTAAATCTGTTATAGAATGTCCAGGAAGATTGAAGTGTTCTCCTACTGGCTTTTGTATGTTACCACTCCTGATGTCCGATTTCTGTGCATTTATTCTTTTACGTATGGGCTGTCCTGTTTGGCCAATGTACATGGCAGAGGGGCATTGCTGGCACATGATGGCATATATCACATTAATAGACATGCAGGTGAATGAGCCTCTGATGGTGTGGCTGATGTGGTTGGGTCCTCTGATGGTGTCGCTAGAGTAGATATGGGAATAGAGCTGGCAATGAGTTTGCTACAGGGACTGGTTCCTGGGTTAGTGTTTCTGTGGTGTGGTGCGTAGTTGCTGGTAAGTATTTGCTTCAAGCCTGCATCTGTAATTTTTACTCCATGTGTACCTATTGGGTTTCCGGGAACTGGGCCGGATCCCCCCCACTCCAGCCTAAGGGGAGGATCTACAGGACTTCAAAAACCCAACAGATTTCGGGGGACAACTAAGAAAAGAACAGGGACGGGAGTGCGGTCAAAGAGTCATAAGAAGGGAGCCTAACGGGTTCACTCCATGTGTATCTATTGGGTTCCTGGGAAGTGGGTGGTCAAAGCCCGCCCACTGCTAAAGGATCCCCCCTCAACCTAAGGGGAGGACCCACAGGACCACAGAAGCCCACTGATTACGGGCGACAACTAATAAAAGAACAGGGATGGGAGTGCAGTCAAAGAGTCATAAGAAAGGAGCCTGACGGGTTCACTCCATGTGTAGCAGGGTGGTCCCCTACTCCTGCTCGGAAGCACTTAAAACAGCCCAGAAGAGGCTGTGGCTGGGGCAAGAAGCCTGGGCTGATTGGGGAAAGTAGGCTCAACTGTGGCCATGTCCCAGTCAGGCCCAGCTGGCATCTAGTGAGCCAGAAGCCCAGGCGGTCTCCCTCTGCCTATAGAGGGAGATGGGCCTGGCTGCAGGGAGCTAGAGACAGGGTACCTGAGTGGAGCAGGGCTAGGGAAAGGCAGAGGAACTGGGGAGCTCCAGCCTGGAAAGCCCAGGCTGTGGCCTAGCATTGGGCTAACAGGTACTGGGGGTTGCAGAAGGCAGCCCAGGGGTAGGCAAAGGCAGCAGCCCCAAACTCCACCCTTGCCAGTGGTGAGTAGGCTGATACTGCAGTCTGCCCCAGGGCGTGGGGGCTAGACAATGACTGGCAGTAGCCTGATACTGAGGCAAGGTGGGGATAGTGGGTGGGGGTTCCCTGGGGAGGGGAGACCCTGAGAGAAAGGGGTTACTGCCAGGGGGCAGCACTCCAGATAAAAGGGCACCGGGTCCAGGGAGGGACACTGGGGCCAGAGGACAAGTGGATCACCAACTTGCAGAGAGTGCTCCAGGCTGGAACGAGCTAATTCCCGAGGACAACCAGCAGAAGGTGCCACAGGGGTGAGTCCACTCGTCTACACCATGCATCTGAAGAAGTGGTGTTTTACTCACCAAAGCTTATACCCAAATAAATCTATTAGTCTTTAAAAGTGTCACCAGACTCCTTGTTGTTTTTGTAGAAATATGTGGTTACACAAAAGAAGTTGAGTTTGTTTTATTATGTGTTGGGCCAGGCTATGGATGCTAAGTACAGTAAAGAAACAGAAAAGCTTTAAACCACATGGCTTACTGTTATGAGGCTATTGAATCAAGTTAAACTGCATCTGACACATTTTAATTTGAGCCCTGTCCCATACAGACCTGCAAGTCTCTCTCGGCCTTCGAAGAATAGAATCTGAGTTTGAAACATGTTACAAAAGCTTGCATAAGAGACAAACATAGCAACACCAACAGGAAGAATTAGGACAAGGGAGATCATTTCACAGAAGGAAAGTTGTATGCTCCAAATATTTGTGCTTTGTGTGACATCTGCTTTTCTTTCTACAGCAACACAGAGAAATGTTGGATTCAGATTCTCAGCTGAGATCCATTCCTCTGTGCCACTCATGTAGGGGAAAGAGTTCACCGCTATCAGCCAACATGTCAAAATACCACTTGTCATGTCCACTCTAGAGTTGTAAAACATGTTACTTGAAACATGTTATCTGACATATTTGAAAATACACCTTTTATATTAAGCTAGACAATCTCAGTCTGGCCCTTAATTTTTAAAATATTGGTTCAACAGAATGTTTGCTGATCTATTTAGGTTTTTTTTCTTATGGGTTGTTGCTAGAATTGTTGATATTCAAGAAATTAACAACAACCTCCTTACCCTGACTTTACATATCTTCCCAGGGTGTGTGTGTGGGAGGAGGTGAGGGCGCGGCGGGGACAGATATGATCATTTCCTCCTACAAATATAATTTGGTTATTACCTGCACTTTTGTGGTTTAAATCAACTTCCTGGACTGAAAAAAAAAGAAAAAAAAGAAAAAAGATCCTCTGGTTTAAGAACAGGCAATCAAAGCAATCTATTTTCCTTGACCTATGGATTTTAACTAATGCAGAGCACACGTGCATTGCAGTCAAAATTAATAATGGTTCAGGGCATTTAATCACGTCCAAAGTTGCGGAAGGCAAACAAGTATTTACAGAAATGTGTGCTTTAAACCCGAGAATGAACTTACCACACCTATTTCTCTATCCTGGTTCCCAAGGATTCTCAAGAAATTGGATTCAACCACTGTGCTGCTGAATGCTCTGCCAGAGCAGCTTCCTTCAATATGACATTTAAAAGGCAAACATTAGTATTACATGCTTTGTAACTTCAGGCAGGATTTGTTAAAGTATATTTTTTCTCTAAATATTAGTAAATTCTAAGCTGTAAATAGACTTAAAGCTTTTTGATGCTTAAAGGTGAACTGAAATTTACCTTAGATGACTGGTTTTGATGCTTGGATGACTTACACATGTGGTATTATTATTTTTTCTTTTAAAATAAATTAGAACATTTTTAGAGATAACTTTAAAGGTCATTTACTAATCACCCACACAGCACCTTCAAATGACAGGTCACATTTCAAAGCTAGGCATTAGCTAGTAGAATAGCTGTTGGAATCATTGTACTTTGTTAAGAATCATTAAATTACATGGCAAACCAGAAAAACTTAATTTGAAAGAAAATGAACAACATGTGACAACACAAATGAATGTCTTTTTTTTTTTTACCACAAGAACCGGTGGGTTATGTGTGCATACAAATTTTCTTTTTTCGCATTTTTTTTTAAAAGGATATGTGTGAATTTCATGGATAGTGGGACTAACATCACTAGTTTGAGCCAACTTAATACTAGCAGAAGCAGTGCAGGTGTAAATCCCACATAGAAATAATGATACACCTTAGTCTTGGTGTGACATATACACACACAAATACTATTCTACTGCACTTGGGCTTCTCTTGGCTACAGGCTGCCAGTTGTGGTCATTTGTGTGGCTCTTTTGTGATAAGACCAAAAGAGGGGAATAAGATCAAATACTTTTTCACTTGTGTTCTGACCTACAAGACAAAATTTGAATCCTTCTATCCGGGAAAGAGAGGCTAATTCAGTTATGCTCCACTTTCCAAAAATGTTCACTATTTTTGAAGTACCTAACTTAAGGCATCTAAGATTCACAAGTGGAGAACCCAAGAGTGGAGGTACCCAAAATTAGTGGACACATATGAAAATCTGAGCCTCATACACTATGGCTTTTCCATCCAAATAGCTTTAATGCCATGTCTACTGATTTTTATTTTCTTTGTGAGATTTCAGTATAATGCATCACACTTTTTCTCTTAAGTTTAACCATTCATACCTGCTTGATGGTTGAAGTAAAGTAACAATCACCTAGTAAAAAAGTTGGTTTGTTATAGCCAATAATTATATGGTGTTAACTGTGTTTTAACTTATGGATGTTTACCACAATTCATGGTGTTTGAACAGTTTGCAAAAAAATAAATAAATGTAAGACTAGATTGTGCCATCAAGGCCCAGCAGTGTTTTGGCTGCAGAGTTGCTCTGCTTCAGATGGAGCACCTGGAGATCTGTGTGAGTTCCCCAATGAGTTGGTAGAGTACACTTGACAGACACCTTCAGCTGCCAATACACCAGGAATTGAACTGGTGTCCAGAGCTAAATGCATGATCTGTTTTGGCATGAGCTAAAGAATTAGAGTGACTGTAACAACTCATGTTCTCTCTGATGTGACATAACAGGGGACTTGTAACATAGGCCTGGTCTACACTACGCGTTTAAATCGATTTAAAGAGCATTAAATCGATTTAACGCTGTACCCGTCCACACTACAACGCCCTTTATATCGCTATAAAGGGCTCTTTAAATCGATTTCTGTACTCCTCCCCGATGAGAGGAGTCGCGCTAAATTCGA
>NC_133769.1:39406609-39419922 GCF_003597395.2 Chelonoidis abingdonii
CGTTACGCCGATTGTAGCCAAAGGCCTCATGATTAGCAGCAGCCAGTACAGAGGTAAGAGAAACCGTCATTCATGCCAAGTGACTCCGCTAACGTATGAAACTACGTCAAGCAAGCTTATGCTAGAAGAAAAAGCAAGGAATGCGCTTGTCGCGTGGAGTATCGCCTCGCCGCGGCATCCAGAACGGGGCCTGAAAAACAAAAGCTAATCGGGCTCCATGGGCCGTGCATGGCGTGCGCAGGAATCCAGGGAAAACGCCGCGAAAGGATTGCTCAGCTGAAGTTTTCCGGAGAAGAAAAGAGACCGACATTTACCCAGAACCACCAACCGCGACAATAAGATTCAACCCAGAATTTCCAAGGGGCGGGAAGACTGCGGGACTATGAGAGTGGCTAGAAAGCTATCCTCACCAATCGCAACGCTTCAAGAAATCCACGGTAGCCTCGGACCATGGACGCACAACGCCGAATTACTGTGCCTAGTGTGGCCGCATGAAATCGAATTTATAATATCAGTTTTATAAAACCGATTTTAGCTAATTCGATATTATCCCGTAGTGTAGACGTGGCCATACATCCACTAATAGATAACACGTACACTGCTACACACTTTCAAAAGGCACAGCATATCCCCACCAGGTGGCTGACCAGTTCTGTTGATTAACTTGTAAATGGGGCAAAGTTATGGCCTTCCCCACCAACTTTGAGGTCCTCTACCCAGCAGAGCAGTCCTTGCACTCAGTAGAGTGTAGGAGTTGCAATTTTGTCTTGTCCTTATGTAAGCTGTACAAAGGGAGGGAGCCTTCTTACTTCTTCCCCTAGCCCTATGCACACACACACGAGGGACATGCAGAACCCTTATTTGGTGAATGTAGCCTTATTACTATTCGTATGTTGTCTGCAAACATACTGCAGGGTTTTAAATAAGTTTATGAATATTGATTTGCAAATAGAATTGTTCATTAACCAGTTGCATCAAGTAGTTCTTTGGGTGATCAATATCTACAATTTAATATTTGAGAAATGTGGTCAGCTACATTTTGTAATGTTGTTTCTGTTCCATGAGTGAATGACCTGAGCTTTATACTGTTCCACCAAGAATACATTTTGTCTTGTCACAAAATGTATTTTATTGGATGACTAAATGAATCTCAGTTCCAGGCCCAAGATTCTGCTTCTGAGATCGTTCATACAGGTAACACTTACTTAGTTCACTTCAGTGTTTGTAGGGGTGCAAACATGGTTGCAGAGACATTTAATGAGTAATTGAAGAAATGATTGGGGAGGTTGAAGGTGGTTCTCAAGTTTGATCCAACGTTATATACTTGCGTAATAATTTATTTCTTCACTTTGTTTGATAAGAATACTAGGTACAGTACTACAGTATGCTGGTTGTAAAATGAAGTCAGAGGATCAAATGTTAAATATTTAGCAAATCAAAGTCCATTTTGCAGGAATTGGTGTGGCAATTCCATTCATATCACTTGATAGGCTACTAGAGTGATGACCTAGAAACATTGAATGTCATAGTCACAGATCTTGTTTTTTCCAACCAAATCAGTGCACGTTGTTTTGATCACCTTCTGCTATTGAGGTTGAAATATTTTAGGCTTCTCCCTTTGTACAGTTTCTGCACTACTATGGTTGACATTTTAATATGAAACAGATACATGCCACTTAGCTGGAGGAAAACATCAGTATCCATCATTACCATATGCATGTGCCTTCTCTTCTAAACACATGCTGTTTGCTGAAATGCCTTTTAACCCCAATTGAATAAATGAAAACATTGTATAAACAATTTCCATTCAACTTTTGTTGTATCTAACGTACCAACCTAAGGCGTGGTCTACATAATTTAGATCAGCTTACAGAGGTGTCTACATTACACTATGTCGATTGGAGACCCTCCCGTTGACATTGCTTCTGCTTCTTGTTGAGGGGGAGTACAGATGTTGATGGGACAGCATTCTCCCATCAACTTAACGCATCTTCATCAGACCTGCTAAATCAACACAGCAGCTCCGATTTAGCATGGTAGTGAAGACATGCCCTAAGTTTACCAGTTTTTTCAAAATGAAGAATTTATCTCTGAAATCTGTAATCATACTATTTCAGATGGTAAATAACACTGGCTCTCTAAAATATATGAAAGCGAATACTTTGAATCTACAATATCAAACATTGAGAAATAATTAAATTTCTCCCCCCCCAAAGAAAAAGAAACTAAATAAAGTACCAAAGAAAGAAATGTTATTCACATCCATGTTCCTTTAGATTCCTAATATATTTGTCTGAAATATATATATATATATATATATACACACTGTACCCTCATTAGAACGTGCATTTCTATAGCACAAATTTGCATATAACACAGTCGCAGTCATGGATCCCAACTTTAATTACTCTAATTGCAATTCATTTTAACATGGTCCCTGCTATAATGCGGTCCTCGCATTAACGTGGTACCGCACATGGATCCCAAATCCCATGTTCTAGCGAGGGTCCAGTGTATATCCCAAATATGATTTTTGTTTAATATACATGGTAGCTGTCTTCCTCTGACAAACTGTTTATCATGCAGATATCAGAATTAGGACAAGTGAAGTTCAACAACTATAATGATTTGTTTAAATAAAATGATGATAAATTCTTGAAAATAAACCAGCTGGATCACTTGAATGAAGTACTCTATATACATGTAAATAGTAAATCTTATATCTGCCTAGTTTATGCTTCTACATTCTTTGTAGTGCAATTGCAAATTTGATCCCTATCCCAAATTTGCCTCTATGGCTTTTCAGCAGCCATGGCCCTGATTCCCAGTTAAGTGGCATAGACTTGTGGATAAATATGGCTTGAAATATTCCAGCCATGGAAGAGCCAGCACATCTCTGCCATCAATTAGAGTAGCCCAGGGCTGCTCTAATTACATAATAATAAATAATATACCTATTTCCTAGAACTGGAAGGGACCTTGTAAGATCATTGATGCCAGCTCCCTGCCTTCACTAGCAGGACTAAGTACTGATTTTTGCCCCAGATCCCCAAGTGGCCCCCCTGAGGATTGAACTTACAAGCCTGTGTTGGGCAGGCTACTGCTCAAACCACTGAGCTATCCTGCTTCCCCAAGTTTATTATTTGCTTCTTGGAAAGCAAAGCATCAATGGAGAGCAATCCATCTGAAACAATCTCTCTTTCCTGCTCCCCATCCCTGACATGCACCCTGTCCTGGGAGTGGAGAAAGTGTAGAGCTGCTCTGCTCTTCTACACCAGTGGGGGAAAGTTTTTATGTAAGGGATGTTCCCTGAGGCTGTTTTTTGGCCCCTTAAAGGGCTCCCTCTTTTGCTGCCAGAAGTGGTATGAACTGTCCTTAGCACAACAGAGAATTGGCTCCATTCAGTCTATGGTGCCCTGGAGAATGTTGTCTATTCTAGAAGTATATTTCTGATTTCAGCATTTTGCAGCTGCATATCCTGCAGGCCTGATTCACCACTACCTTCCATCTGGCATAGTCATTAACATTTGTGCAAATCAAGCCAACATGGGTGTGATATTGCACCCCATATTCTTTGCAGTGATATTATTATGATATGATTATGACATAATTATAATGTATTTTATGCAAGATAAGTCATATGAGGTGTCATTGGAAAAGTTATGATTTGCTGAAGATGATTATCTTTTTTGTATTCATGTATCATTTTTGTATGGAGTGATGAATATTGACCATGTATCTGTATTTCAGATGTAGTTACACCTGGGTAATGCCCACTAGACAAGATGCTTTCAGTCTAGATAGTGGGTGGGGAAGGGCTTGTTCGAGGCAAAGGGACATTAGGGAAAAAACAATAGGAGAAGCATATCTCCCATCTGGGGAACCTTTCTGAGTACACTATAGACAGCCTCTGAGTAATGGCTGCTATCACTCTACAAAGATATGTGATCAGACCACATGACGCTGACCTCCATCTTGGGATGTCAGAGTTTTTTTCCACAGGTTGGTCTGGGAACCAAGCTTTGAAACAAAGGGTTCCTGCCATATGTAAAAGCTATATAAGGCAGGAAGTGACATCATCTGGGGTTTTTGACTCCCCACCCAAGAAAACTCTTGAGGATGAAAGACTGAAGTGGAGGAAGTGCTGGACCCAGGCTAAAGGGATTTCTAGCCTGTGAATGAAACATCTGGGGATTCCAAGCTGTAAAGCAAGTGCAACTTGCCCCTTAAGAATCTGCAGCCTGCTTATACCATCTCTTACGGTGAGAATCTGCTATTCATATCTGATCTATGTAGTATATTAAGCTTAGTTTGCATTTTTTGTTTATTTGCTAGGTAATCTGCTCTGATCTGTTTGCTATCACTTATAATCACTTAAAATTTATCTTTTCTAGTTAACAAACTTGCTTTTGCTTTATCCAGACAAGTGTGTAGGAATCATAAGTCAGGGACGAATGCTGTCACATATTCCTCTCCACATTGAGGGAGGGGGCGAATTTTATGAGCCTATGCTGTACGGTTCCATGTGCAGTGCAAGACGGTGTCATTCTGGGTTTATATTGCAGAGGGGGTATGAGCCTGGGGAGCTGGGAGTTGCCTTAACTGTAGCCTTCCTATGCAGGAACTGGTCAAAGAGCCTGCACGTAACTGCAGTTGGGTGTGTCTCTACCTATATGTGTGCTGGTGAAAATGCAGGCTGGAGGGTTTTGCAGTTTGTCACAGCAGTACAGTGTGAGAGGGAGCCCAGGCTGTTGTGTCAGAGGGCTCAGTGGTGGCACCCCGGGGGGAACCCATCACAATGGATATTAAAACATTGTGAGGTAATATTATACACCCACTTTGTATTCACGTTGAACAAGTGTAAATGACAATCCAAGGTACAAGGCTGGGGGACAATGGCTGCCTGTGATGCTACCAGACCTTGTTAATCTGGCTAATTGTGATGCACTGAGCCAGTGTTTCTCAAACTGGGGTCGCCACTTGTGCAGGGAAAGCCCCTGGTGGGCCAGGCCGGTTTGTTTACCTGCCCCGTCCGCAGGTCCAGCCGATTGCAGCTCCCACTGGCCGTGATTCACTGCTGCAGGCCAATGGGAGCTGCTGGAAGTGGCAGCCAGTAAGTCCCTTGGCCTGTGCCACTTCCAGCAGCTCCCATGGGCCTGCAGTGGTGAACCGTGGCCAGTGGGATCCACGATCGGCCGGACCTGTGGATGGGGCAGGTAAATGAACCTGCCCGGCCCCCCAGGGACTTTCCCTACACAAGCAGTGACCCCAGTTTCAGAAACACTGCACTGAAGAGACTCAGAATAGCCTCTAACAAAGGGAAAGGGGCTTTTGTATCCTATATGCCAGTTAGGGAATAAGCTGAAGAGGGCCATATGGTCACAGGATGGTCTCCCTAGTGGAGTCCTGTGGCAGGGACCAACCAGGTTGAAGGACGGAGCCCACCACACTGTAGATTTTCCTCCCAAGTGGTGACTTGGGGACAGAGGCGGCAGAGAGCCCTTTGCAACTTGCCTAAACTATCTTCTCCTCAGTGACTAATTTTATTTCTCATTTATAACCCCCAAATCATCTTTGCCCACAGTCCATCCTTCTCTGATAGGGTCATTACTCCAGGCCTAAGTTTGTACAGTGGTCTTGTCTGTAGGTTGCCTGGGCTGTGAAGGGGGAGGAAATGGAGTTGGACCAGGTATTAGGTAGTAGTAGTATGTGGAAGGCAAAACTCCTTACTGCCAATCCTTCCCCATTTTCTTTTTACTCTGTACACTAGACTTGGCAGATTGTACATGGACAGTCAAATCTAGGCTACCTACTTGTCCCTCTGGGAGCTGCAGTACAGTATCATACCTGCTACTCCTGAATGATACCTGCATTGACCCACTTTAAAGAAAGTTATGCGTCTTTAAATTCTAATAAAACCTGATAAGTGCTTTGTGCTGCTTCAGGGTATTTCAAATTTCATGTGATGCAGTGTGACCTGAAATAACCCAGGGCTACATCACATGAGAAAATACAGCTGTAGCCCACAGGGAAAGATGACTTTAATAATTTTGAAAATTGTGGAATTTGTTTAATCAATTCTGTACTTCTTACTGAATACGTTTTGTGGAGAAGCTGGGTAACTGGTGCTTAATAAATCAAATGCTCTTTGCAAGTTAGACAGTGTGTTGGTTTTAATTAAAAACTGTTTTGGGAAAGTTGTTTCAAACAATCTATTTTTCACTTAATTACACCTTTCCTCACATGAGCAAGAGCCATGTTTCCACCTGTGAGGAATTGGATATGGTTTCATAGAAGATTAGGGTTGGAAGGGACCTCAGAAGTTCATCTAGTCAAACCCCTGCTCAAAGCATGACCAATCCCCAGACAGATTTTCACCCCAGTTCCCTAAATGGAACCCTCAAGGATTGAGCTCACAACCCTGGGTTTAGCAGGCTAATGCTCAAACCACTGAGCTATTGCTCCCCCCCAAGCCAGAGCTGTGATCTGGGGTCAGATGGAGAGGTTTATATAAAATGTCATGAGGGGTACCCTCTCCTCCAGCAGCTGAGTGTCCTGCCTCCATAGTCCCTGCCAGCCTGTGAGCTGGGTGGGATTTAAACTCTGATCTCCTGCCTGGTGGCATAATAAGATGCCACAAGACTGCCTGATTGGCTCCAATTAAAACCTTTCAAAGCTTCTGCACTTTTACAGATGCAGAATGTTCCTCACTCCTATGCAACCATTTTGTCTCCTCAATGATTTCTAGGCATTTTACTTGTCAACCAGCCTGATACAAAATTTGCTGTTTTTACTTGACCTACATATCAATTCAAAGCTACTTGGTTCTTTAATTCACTGCCAAATAAAGCTGTTATCTCAGGATGGATAAAGAGGAACTAGGCCAAATGGCGATAAAGTCTCAGGGATGAAATGAGATTAAACCAATTCTACCTCACCTTGCTATTTGCTAATTATGTATGCACTGGTCAGCGGTACATATTGTCTGTGTAATAGTCTGCCTAAAGGCCAATTAAAAGGTACTAATGTCAGTAAGTTAATTTCTAGGGAAAAGTGTTAATAGGCATGTTCTTTTTTTTTAAGAACTCCCCCACTTCTTTCAGGGCATAAAATATAATTTATCAGATTACAATATTATATTAAAATTGAGGAGGATTTGTAGTTTTTTACATTCCAAACGTCTTGGCAAAGAGAATAACAACACAAATAGCCAATCAGCTCAAAGCAATACCCCCAATTTCTTGAAAACATCACTAAAGAAAAACATGGCATTACACAAAGTCTGATGGCCAAGTTCGCATCAGAAACCTCACAAGGGCATCATGCAGTGCTAAGCAGCTGCTTCAGAAAACTTTTTGGAGCAGTTACTCACTTCAATCACTGCAGAAACACAGACTCAGCTGTAGAATAACTGTTTTATAATAAAGGAGGATGAGCAGGATTGTGCAGGGGTTGTTTGGGGGGTGAGGTGGGGAAAGGAACTAAAGTTAATAAACCTGTGGGCTGTTTCTAAATAAAATTAGCTGAGAAATCTGCAGATCAAAGCGCTCTGGGTCATTCAGGAAGTATGTACAGCTTCCTTGAAAATGCCTCCTTGGATCCTAATACATTCAAGCCCATCACTGACACACTGCCTCTCTTATGGCTAGTCTCCCTTGCCAATCTGGACCCAATTCCTTTTTTTACTTATACCGGTGTATATCAGGAGTAACTCAACTGATGTCAGTGGAACAGTGTAAAATTAGTAAAAGAGAAAAGAGGGTCTCTGTCCCTCAAGCAGCTCCTCAGGAGGCAGCATCTGCTGTCCATCAAGTGAAAGAAAGCTCTGCCTGGATGCAGCCTCACAGCACTTCCTTTCACTGGTTCAGAAGAGGCACTGAGTCCAACAGAGCTACCCTTGGCACACAGAATATACAGAATCAAAAGACAGTGGAAGAGAGAGGGAGATAATGAACAGGGATTGAGAGCTGAGGGTATGTGTACACTGTAATTAAAAACCCACGGCTGGCCTAAGACATCTGACTCGTATTTGCAGGGCTCAGGCTAAGGGGCTATTTAATTGTGGTGTAGACATTCAGGCTCAGGCTGGAGCCCGGGTTGTGGGACCCTGCAAGAGGGGAGTCCAAGCCCGAATGTCTCCACCGCAATTAAACAGCCTCTGAGCCTGAGCCCTGCGAGCCTGTCAGCTGGCACGGGCCAGCCGCAGGTATGTAATTGCAGTGTAGAAATACCCAGAGTGGCCACAATAGAGAGGAAGAAAGCTCAAATAACAGGAGATAACAAGAACATAGTTAGAGAGGTAGTAGAGACAGAAGAAAAAGAGACTGATAAAATTGGAAGAGCTGACTCAGGTGAGAGGAGCTCCAGGGACACCAGAATAATGGCATAGGATGCAGACAGATTGACAACTAAAAAAGAGTAAAGATGTCACCATTCTTTTGATGTTAAAATGTTCCAGACTGAGATTTGCAGTGTGAAGGGGATCAAAATAACAGTAGGCACAATCTGAAGATTAGAAATGTGAGCAAAAGCAAGAGTTTGGGGCAGCATTTTTCACTTAAGCAATACACATATGGAATAAGTTGTCATGAAAGCAAAGTTTTAGCAGATAGCTAGCTGGTTTTGTGAAAGAGAGGGCAGTGGAGGAAATAGTATGACACAGCAGGGAAGTGGGGCTCATCTTAAATGTGGAGTAGCTTTTTTCTATGTGGACATCTTCATAGATCTATACAGAGTTGAGCTGATGTAGCTTGGAATAAAATAATATTGATGTAACATTTACCTGCAACTATTTCAGATTACTTGGTAAGAGATCTGTTAGCCAACTCACCCTATATGGCTGCCCACATTTTGGTCTTGTAATGGGCTACCTCATCTTCCATGTTGGACCACTCTCCTCCTATCATATTACCTGCTAACTCATATTACCTACTAATGTTGCCATTTTTTATATACTCTTTTAGGAAATTAGTGCACAGTCCTGTTCAAGGTGAAGTCTGAAGGAACAGAAGTTAGTCTGTTCCTTTAGCTACATGTCTGTGGTGCAAAAGTAATGGAACACATCAGCTGGCAAGCACCGTCTTGCCTTTGGTGTAGGAGGCATGCTGGGAACAGAGAAGAGTGTGGTGAGATCTAGCAATCTCCATGTGTTGTGCAGTTCCTTGGCTGGAGCTGGTGCAGACTGGCCCAGAGAAGGGGACAATAACTAGCTCCTTGATGGCTGCTGCATGGATCTCAGAGAGAATGTTAGCTATGATGTGTGAGGGATTGCAGGCCTTGAACCCTGGGCCCACAGCCACCACCCAACAATTCATCTAAACAACTGGAGAAGGGAGCCAGTGAAGCGCTAACTTGTAAAGAGCCCCACCAGAGGTGACGTGGGGGAGGGGAGCATGTGACCCCCACATTCTCCCTCCCCCCACCCCCGATTTTTGCCAGGGTTTGCTGGTCCTGCTCAGTCACATGATGCTGCTGGGCCCTATCCTTGCATGGCAGCTACTGGAGCTGGCAAGCTGAGAGCTGTGGCCATGGAGAGAGGCAGCAGCAAACAGCCGGGAGCTGCAGGATGAGCTACTGCTTTTGTGGCTGCCTCTCCTCACCGAGCTAACGTGGCCCCTCCTTGCAGTTCCCAGCTGTTTGCTGCTGCCTCTCCACATGAAGCTAATGCCTGGGAGCTGCAGGGAGGTGCCACTGAGGGTAAGAGGGGGGCATGCTTGGGGTGTGTGTGACTCAGGCTATTGGGGGGTGAACCTTTAAATTGTGCCTCCTCACTCAGCAGGCACCTATTGTCTCTGAGCCCCACCCATGAAACTCCTGATTGGGGGGAAAATCCAGTATCACTGATTGGTTGGAGAGCTCTATTTAAACCAGAAAGAGACAGGAAGTTGTCTGAGCAACTAGAGGAATTGCTGCTGGCGTGGACTCTGCCTGCTTACCTGACTCTTGGGTCCTGCTGTCCTGCCTGTTCTGTGTTCCTGTCATTATCCCAGACCTCTGTCTCTTCTTTGTTTTTGCCTCACTCCAAGCCCCTGCTCCTGTGCCTTACCCCAGATGCTGTCTCTGGCACTTGACTTTAACCATCAGGCATGACTGCCCATGCCCCCATCACTACATAATGTTATTGTCAGAGGTAATAAAAAGGGATCTCTGGTATCAAGGTATTATTAGATTTTTGCCATGGATAGTACAGCCCAAGTAACTTTCTGTATAATGTAAGGACACCATGGTTGAAGCATGCTGCCACAATAACTGTATGGGCAACTAACACTAGTGTTAGTTTAGTTTGTCTTACTCCCAGGTAAGCATACTTAGATGCCTAATAGGGCTACATTTGGACTCAGAACAGTCTGAATCCATAATTAATTTGCATCATTTGGAATTTAAAGATAACTTTATTTAGGGAAAGTGCTGTTACTGGAATGTATTATAGAAGAGTATGGGTGAAATCTTTTCTCCATTGAACTTAATGGAAGTTTTCCCCTTGACTTCAGTGGGGCCAGGAATTCAGCCAGTATACACTGCAATCAAACCAAAAATGGAACAAGGAGTCACGCTGAAAATTCAGTGTGTCTGTTTATTGTCAATTTGTACAGTGTTAACATAGCTAAAGAAACTGTAGAGAAAAACAAAAAACTTCCATAGAAAAACAGAACCAAAAGCAACAAAGAACAGCACAGGTTTATAAAGAACAAAGCTTGATAAACTTTTTTTTATTACAAAATTTTGTCTCAATTCTATTTCAGCCATTTCTTTTGTAATTAATTTTCACTTATGTAAATAAGGACTGCTTGTATGAGTAAGGGTTGGATAATCAGACCCCTACTAGATGAAAGGAATGCAGTTGATAGAATGTTTTGATTTTTAGTAAAATATTTGATTCCCTGTCTTTAAGAATATATTTCCCTAAAATTAGTTCAAAACAACCGGTATTACAAATTTTGTTGCCTTGATTAAAAACTAGCTGAAAGTCTATTAACAAATGTAAGTAATAAATGGCAATGTATTGAATTGGGAAGAAGCATCTCATAAGGTACCACACGAATCAATGTTAGGTCCTGTAGCAGTTAACATCTCCATTAATGATCTGGAAAGGGAATTAATAGCATGTTAATGAAATTCACAAATGATTCTAAATTGGAATGAGGGAGGAGTTGCAAAGACAGCAATAAAACAAAGCCACATAAAAGCATAGAAGTATGTGCCAAAAGCACCACAGTCAGTTGTGGAAATTGCAAGCTATTATTTCTGGAGAAAATATTAAAATATGCACCTATTTAAAGGGTGTGGAACTGTGGGAAAAGCAGTAATGCTGAGAGACATAGGGATGATAGTGGAGAGCAAATAGACCTGGGTTTTCAGAGATATGGTGGTATAAAAAGCCAGTGCAGTTTTGGATTGCATATTAGAACTGGTTGTGAATTATTCAGCAAAACGAAGGTTCAAGTCTCTGCTTTGCCTGATTGACTTGAATATGTATCTCCCATATCCCAGTTGAGTGCCCTAATCACTAGTTATTGGTATTCTGGGGTGGAGGGTGTCTCTCTCTTTCCTCTCTAGCGATTTTTACACTTAAAAAAATTAAAAGGTCTCATTTTCGTTCTGATGTGGAATGAAACATTTTAAAACCTCAATTTGTCACAGAATGGTATTCCTGTTTTCTGGCTTCCCTACTGCATAGCTATCTGTCTTTGGTATAGATATGCCCCCAGTACCATAGTATCTGAGCTTCATGTGATCTTTAGTGTATTTATCCTCACAAGTCTGATGAGATAGGTATTATCCCGATTTTACAGATAAGGTACTGAGGAACAGAGAGACTAAATTACTTGCCCAGGGTCACATGGGCCATTTGTGGTGGAGCTGGCACCTAAACCACTGCACCACCCTTTCTCTAGAAGCATCATGCAATGAGTTAATAGTTCTTCTCTGTATGTCTTTACAGTGCACACATCTGAAATATTGCACGGAATTCTGGCACTCTGTTATGAGAAAGATTTTGAGAAAATAGAGGAAGTTCAGAAAAGAGCTATAAAAATGATAAAAGGACCAGAGGGAATGACATATGGGGAACAAAATAATATTTAGCTTGTTTAGCATGCTTAAGCAACAAGAAGCAGGGGACACAATAAGCATTTACAAATATTTACAAGATGCAAAGAGGGAGATGAATTACTGTAGAGTGGGCGAAAGTGTATGGGAATAAAGTACAGTGAAAATTCCCAGACATCTTCCTGAGAATGGGCTATGTTGTAAAAGAGATTTTTAAGTAGAACATTTCTGCTTAAAATTGTACAATATGGCTCAATGTTATCTTATCAAGGTGTGGAATCATCTCCCAAGGATGATGGGGACACTCTGTTGCTTTGAAATTTAAATCTAGACTGAACAAAGCACTGGAAAATTTAATATGCTGCTCTAGCAGAAAAATGGACTAGATAACTTATTTGGCCTTGTCTGCTCCTAAAGTCTGCAGTTTCCGGGTGATCAGAGGAAGTTTTCTGTGTGTAGCCTCCCCAGCACTAAACATTGGATGGCCTGCCCAGTTTAACCACCTTGAGACAAATTACATGTTATATCTGCTCAACCCATAGGAAGCAGCTAATGATGAGGTTCCTCTGAAAATGCTGCAATATTCACTTCAAATGAGCCATGGTTTGTCCCACCCTGGAATGAACCAGATGTCTGCCCACAAACTCCATTGTTTTATGAAGATGGGAAGGAGATGAAGTCCAGAGGCTTTGTGCTTTTGCATTTGTTTTGTGTCTCTCAGGTTGCTTCCTCCTCCTTACTTGCCCTTCCAACCCATAATCTTGGCCCACCAAATCACCACCCACCTGGCCTTGTGTGGATCATCCTTACATAATGGTAGTCTCCCTGCAGGCTCCTAGGAAGGTGAAGATACTGATGCAAGGAAGCTGTCCTCTCACCATCCCCATTCCCCATGAAAAAAGTGAGATCCATACACAGAAGACACGCTAATCCTCTCCCCAGCCCCGTCAATGCCCAGGTCTCATGATTTGAGATATATTTGACACTTCAGAAACATTTAGTACTAATAAACTTGAAGCTAGTTGTATTTAATGTTTCGCTTGTTGTTTTTAGGTAAAATAAGTGGTTGTAAACTTTATTTTTATGACAATATCAATAAAACAATCCTTGGAACAAAAACAAACAAAAAGAAGTGAGGTATTGAGAACACAGAATCTGCAAGGAGAGTAGGAAGGTTCAGAGGATAATAGCAAAAAAAGCCTTAATTCTTTGAAAATGTTACATAAAGTTGTCATAAACAGATAGCTAAGGGTTAATGTTTCTTT
>NC_133769.1:39420530-39518193 GCF_003597395.2 Chelonoidis abingdonii
GTGGGAGAGAGAGGGGGAAGGGAAGTGGGTTATTTCCCTTTGTGGTAAGACTCAGGGATTCTGAGTCTTGGGGTTCCCCAGGGAAGGGTTTGGGGAGACCAGAGGGAGCCAAAACCCTGGAATTTTTGGCTGGTGGCAGCGAGATCAAATCTAAGCTGGTAATTAAGCTTAGAGGGGTTCATGCAGGCACCCAGATTTCTGGACGCTAAGGTCCAGATTTGGGAATGCTTATGATAAAAGTAAGTGTAAAACTTTACAAAAAATGTATCTCCAATAATTTACTTTATATATTCAGGCCTCTCCTCCTTGGTTAGACTTTTAAACTGGCTTGAGAAGGAGAACTGGCAGGATGACAGCATATATTTATGGTGTCCATTTTACAATGATATACAAGCAGCCTAGTCCTTTAGTCATTACTGGGAAAACCTTACATCAACTTCAGCAACACAGAAGATGCAAGGTTAAGGCTCATGGTCTAGCAGAATAGGCTTCAGGAACAGGGCACCTGGGTTTTAGTCCTGGCTCTGCCATTTTCCCGCTCTGTGCCGTGACCTTGGGCAAGTCAATTTCTCTCTTTGTTCTTGTTTCCTGCACCTTTGCATTGTCTATTTAGATTGTAAGCTCGTCGGGGCATGGACTGTCTTGCTATGGCCAGATCCTGAGCTGGTGTAAAATGTCATAGCTCCTTTAACTTCAGTTGAGCTACAGAGATTTACAAAAGTTGAGGATCTGGCCCTGGCACAATGGGGTCCCAATCTCGCTTGAGGTCTCTAGATACTACTGGAATAAAAATAAATAATAAAGTTAAGTCCGGAGCAGATATACCAAAACAGCAGGGCAGTAAATGAAAGACTGAGGATTCTAGGCTATCCTCTGGTGCTGAGCGAAGGCCATAAAGAGTGTGGTCTCCACCTTCCTTTCATTTCCTACTTACCATCCATAGAGAGAGTGGGAGCTTCTCATCGCTCTTCACCTTTAGTTAGGCAGCCTCTAGAAAAGAAAATATCTCTTGCTTGTATATAGTTGTAGTTAATTTGAGTGTAAGTATTGTATAGTTTAGTTAGGTAGTTAGTATTTCAACTGCCTTGCCTGCTTCCACCAGCTCTGCTACATCGTTAGCATCAGTACCTTTAGATCAGCACTGTGTACTGCTGATGTGGAGACTTTCACCAATGCCTCCGGGAACTGTTCCTCCATTCTCTGACAAGAGCTAAATTTTGTCCTCTTCACATTCTTACAATGATAAATATATCTCTCCTCCTAGGTCTTTCAGGTCTCTGTACACCTGGTGCACTAGGGACACCAGGACCATAAAACAAGATCAATATTCTTACCAGGAGGCCCCAGTGGGTGTCCACCATCGTGGGCAGTACAAAGACTGGAATATACTCTTTCAGCTTCTTGGATATCTTGAACTGCTTCAAAAGCATCTAGGCCCCATCTGAGACTTAGTCTAGGAGGAGATCGCCTTCTCCAACACTGGTTGCTACTAAGGAAGATCCTCTTGAAGTCTCTCAACATCCTCCTTTATTAGACCGCACAGAAGAGGAGGCAAGGGAGGAACCGCTAGATGCCCCTACCTATATTTCTTCCTTTCCCTTGGATGAGGCCATCACTCTAGAATCAGCATTTCCTCACCCTTGGGCTTTTTTAAAGTATTTCAGGACCTTATGATGAAGGTACACACATCTCTAGGTGTGCAGGCAAAACTTATACAAAACAATCTAGACAAACTATTAGATATCTTGCAAACTCCTGTTCTGGGAAGGGTTCTCCTTCTCATTAGAAGTCTTGCTGGAACCTGCCAAGACCTTCTGGCAGATACTGGCCTCTATTCCACACACTGCAAAACAGGTGGGCAGGCGTTACCAGATCCCCTAGTAGGAATTTGGTTATTCCTTTACTCACCCCCTCTCAAACTCATTAATGGTCTCAGCAGCCAAATGAGCGATTGGTGCTATCTTCCCTAAAGCTACTCCAAAAGATAAGGAGTATAAAAGACTAGACATATATGGCAGAAAGGCCTATACCACTGCAAGCCTTCAAATAAGAGTGTCAAATTATGAGGTATCATTGTCCCATAATACCTTTATTAATGTTCATAAATTTTGAAATTTGTAGACAAATTGTCCAAATAGTGCAATAAAAGACACCTCACTGCCTAGACATCTTTTCAAATAGCTATCAACGTAACTGACACTGCTTCATGTTCCATGGCCACAGCCATCTCAATGAAATACTCTTCTTGGCTTCTAGCCTCTGGCATTCCAAGAGAGCAAGAAAACACAATAAAAACAATTACTGTTTGAAGGATCAAGACTGGTTCAAAAGAACAATGACTCTATGTGGATGTTAAGACTCCTGTACAACTCGCCATTCACTAAGCGTGTGCAACCTAGTAACAAAGAAGGAAACGCTTTGCGCTTCCAGCATAACAGAGATGATTTGATCAATTGAGACCTTAATATATATATATATATATATATATATATATATATATATATATAAGGAGATCTAAGCCTCCTAGATGTCACCAATTGGCATAATCTACAGCAAGCCCGTCTTATCAGACCTCATCAGCTTTGAAGCAGTCATTTTGACATCTTAATCAAAGACAGTATACCAACCATATCTCACCTTCTACCATTTGAAAGGGACCACTCTCTTTTACCGTGCATAGACAGAGATTACATTGTACAAGTAAAGGAGCGATACGTCCTTTCTTGAACCCACCTTCCCCATTCTTTTTCAGGGACCATCTCACGAGACTGTTTTACTTCAGGAAGTACAGTCTCTTTTGTAATTGGGAGTGATAGAAGAATTTCTTTACCAACAGAGAGGGAACATTTCTAGTCCTGGTACTTCCCTATTACCAAATAGAGAGGTAGGCTTTGATCTGTTCTGGACCTAAGAAAGCTGAACCAATTATAAAAAAACCCAGGTTCAGGATGGTCAGCATTGTGTCTGTTATCCCTTCCTTAGATATTAGAGATTGGTATGCTGCCTTCGATTTGCAGGACTCCAACCCAACGACAGCATTGGAGTATCTTCCGAGCAGACATTTGCTGGACATGCTGATTTGCATACCTCCATGAGTGCTTCAGTCCACTGGGTTGAAAATAGGACCCTCAGAATGTATACAAAGCAGTTCCTTTCATGTCACTAGAACCCGGTCTGACTCTTGTAACTGATGCATCCACCTGGGTTGGGGATCCCATCTGGGTCAACTTCAGGCTCAAGCACATTGTACACCTCCAGAGGTTTCACTCCATATAAATGTTCTGGAACTTCAAGCTATTCACTGGGCTTGCATTACCATCATTAGGTGTTAGGTGGTTCAAGTTTTCACCAGTGATACCACTCCTATGTTTTATCTGAACAAACAGCATGGTGCAAAGTCAATTCAGCTGTGCGAGGAAGTGATCCACATGCGGTACTTCTGTATAAAGAACAATATTTCTCTAAAAGTCTTTCACCTTCCAGAAGTGAGTAACACTATTGTGGATTCCTTCAGCAGCAACATCATCAACCATCATAAGTGGTCAATAAGGATAGACATTCTGCAGCAGAATTTTCGTCAATGGAAATGGATTTCTTTGCAACCAACCTGAACAACAAATGCAGAAGATTTCTGCTCCAGGGTTGGTCACAGCTCAACTTCCATGACAAATGCTATTCTTCTTTCCTGGTCAAACCATCCGCTGCATGTATTCCCCCCAGTTCCTCTGATTCCAATAGTCATCAGGAAGCTAAAAAGAGACAAGGCTCCCTTAATTCTGGCGCCTGCCTGCCAAGACAATCCTAGTAAACAGAGCTACATCAGCTATCAGTTCCAGCATCCATAGTTGCATCCTGGTCAAGGACCTCTTGTCTCAAAACTAAGGCAAGTCACTGCACCCCAATCTACTGTCTTGCCATCTCATGTCATGGATGATTTCCAGCTGAGCAATGAGGTGAGACTCTGCTCCCAAGATGTCCAGGTCATTTTGGTGAGCAGCAGAAAGGATTCTACCAGAGCCATGTATGCAGCAAAATGAAAATAAATAAATAAATAATTCAATCTTTGAAGAATCTCACCAGTTATCACCAAATACCATAGAGTTTAAACATTCTATCTGCTCCACCTGAAATCTTCTAGTCTCTGTCAGTTCAGTGACAGTCCATCTAGCATCCGTCTCTGTAGAACAACCTCCCATGGATGGGTTTTCTAAATTTTTGCAGTCCTTGAAATCCCAAATTTTACATGTAGCCTCCTGTGTCCAATCAAGTGCCTTCATGAGATCTGAGCTTAGTACTGTCTCACTTGATGGGTTTCCCCTTTGAACCTTTGGCAACAACATCTCTGTTGTGGCTATCGATGAAAACAGCTTTTTTGGTAACAATTAATTCTGTGAGAAGGGTGCCAGACTACAAGCATTTTTAGCTGACCCTCCTTTTGCACAAAGACAAGGTCACTCTTTATCCTCATTCTGTTTATGCCTAAGATGAGATCAGCATTCCACCTCAACCAGACTATTCATCTTCCAGGATTCTTTCTGAAGCCTCATTCTTCCAAGGCTGAAGAAATGCTTCATACCTTGGATATTCAGAGCATTCTGGCATTTTACCTGAGCCACACACATTCTTTCGGGTCCTCTCTGAGACTTTCTGTAGCTTTATAGTGAGAGGATTAGGGGGCAACCTCTTCCAGTCCAGTGTTTCTCGATTTCTGCCTCTATATCTAACTGTGCTACAATCAGGCAAATGTCTTTCCCCACCTAGGATAACAGCCCACTCCACTGAGGCTCATTCCATTGTAGCCTTTTGGAGCAACATTCCTATAAAAGAAATTTGCAAAGCAGCAACGTGGTCATCTGTACATAACTTCATCAAACACTATGCTATTATTCAAGTTTCTTGAGACAATGCCAACTTCAGCAAGTCAGTATTGCAATCTTTTCCCGTAGTCCAAAGTCCCACTACCGGCAGTCACCTACAGTGGAATGTATATGTGTACAATAACTCCAAGGAGTAAAAAAATGGCTACTTAACTGTACAGTAACCATTCTTCAGGAAGTTTTGTGTACAAATACATTCCACCTTCCCTTCTAATTCAGGTATTTGATTCCAGTGGTGTGAAAAAACAGAGAGAGACATGGTGACTATGCCCTCTTATACTCTCAGCGGGGCACATGAGGATAGTGGGAGCACGTGTGCAGCCAGCTAGCATTGCTGCTGGCAAGTCTCCAATTCAACTTGTGCACGCATACGCCTACAGTGGAATGTGCAGGTGCACAAAACATTTTGAAAATTACTATCTAGGTAAGTAGCTTTCACCAAAGAAAGCTGAAACTAGTGAGTATGGAGACCTGCAATGGGGTAGGTATTCTATAATGATGCCTGACGTCCAGAGGTTTGGAGGTTTGTTTTGGAAAGCCACCCATGTGCCTATTAAACAGGAGTTTGACATTTAGAGAGCAATTTATAATGTTTAAACTCTTATGTTTTAGGACAGTCATTCTCAACCAGGAGTCTGGGGGGACTGTAAGGAGGTTTCAGGGGGTCCGCTAAGCAGAGGTAGTGTTAGACTCATTGGGGCCCAGGGAAGAAAGGTGATGTCCTACTGCATGGGGCTGAAGCCCGGAGCCCTGAGCACTTCCACTTGGGGCTGAAGCCAAAGCCTGAGCAACTTAGCTTCCTGGGGGCCCCTATAGCATGGGGGTCCCAGGCAATTGCACTGCTTGCTATCCCCTAATGCCAGTCCTTGTTTTTATATGCTGAAAACAAGTTGTTATGGCACAGGTGGACCTTGGAGTTTTTATGGCATGGGGAGTGGGCTCAGAAAGAAAAAGGATGAGAACCCTCTTTTAGGATACATGTTATGGATTGTTACATATAAAAAGCAAAGTAACCAAACAGCTAGAAACTTATAAGAGGAGAAAAATAAATGGAAAGTACAGAAGTAACTGGAAACTCTTAATTGGGACATTTGAAAGTGACAAAGCTCTGTAAAACAGGTTTGATTTTTTTCAAGTTTATGCACTAAAATGAAATGCACTAACTTAGTTCCTTTAAAAAATGGATTGACTAACTAGGTAAGAGTCATGGCATGGCTTTTTTTTTCCCTTTCTTTTTTTCCTCTTTTTAAGAAAAAAATTTAAAAAATCCTAAGTTATGACAGTGACAAAATGAAAGTTCTGGTTTATTACCACATTAAAGAGATAATGCACCTGGGAAAATAAAATGTAGCTCATTACTCACCATTAGTAATAGCTGAAATATCTCTGCCTTGTCTCACCTCCTTACAGGGTGGATGGTGGGAAAGTAAGAAATAAGAGCTTTTGTGATAGACTTAATTGCAGAGCTGAAGTAAAGGTATTATGATGTAACCAGTCATATAAACTAACCTTAGATATGAAAGCTTAATTGCCTCTTGTGGATATGGAATCCACTAATTATCTGCAGGAATTCCAGATTGCTTGTATCATTATCTATCGTTGGTTTTACAGTCATCTTAAAGTAATGCCCAGAGGCTCCAGTCAGGATCAAAGTCCCAGTGTGCTGGTCACTCTACAGATGAGTGCCTGTATATTTACCCTTCTTGTAAGCATCTTGTGTATTTGATTGGGTTGTAGCTCTAAAAACTACAAGGAACTCTTTTAGGAGGAGAAATACATGCTATGTCAATTAGTCTACATTATATCAATACAGTTTGATTTTTTCCATAACCTCAAGCACAGTCAGTCAACAACTCAAGCCCCTTCATCAGAAGGGCTGTTGCCAGGAAATCTCCACAAAGGGAAGTTTGCAGAAGTTTTCCTTCTACCTCTTGCCTCCAGTACTTTGCCTTCTGCTGTGGTTTTTTCTGAGGGAGGGCATAATCTGGCCAGCAGTTACCAATTATAGGGGAAAAGTAATGTGTTTTCAAGTATCAGAGCTCTGCAAAGTGGTTTTCCAGATGCTGTGCTGGGGTTCTCCTGTTTACATGAGATTTATTTTAACCTGGGCGGAGAGACACTTGACCAAACACTTACCACTAAGAAGCAAAAATCAATGTTTCCACAGGGAAAAGAATCTTCTCTGCTTTTTGAGGCGGTGTATCATGTTGAAATACACCAGCTAACTTACTGATGACCAGGATGAATGAGGCAATTGCTCTTTCACACAGGGCTGCTCACCACAGAAGTTTGAGGTGCCTTCAAGGCAATGTTATCTTATATTTATCTGAAAAGAAACGGCAATAAAGCATAAGTAAAGCAACATCCATCAGTGTAAAGGACTGAATGCACTATCGGTCTCATTCCGCTCCCATTGAAGTAGTAGGAAAAGTTCCATTGATTTCAATGATGCAGGCTCAATTCCTAAAAGAATTAGTGATCCAAGCCAGAAATTTCTGTTCAGACTTTCTCAGTGTTTCAGAGTGTTCAGATCCTGGACTTTGGTTTGGTTCCAACTCAAGGAACAAAAAGACAGTGCAGGACTGAATTACCTGATTCAGTGGAGTGTCTGCACCGCATTCTTTCTTGACGTTTTTAGAAGTGGCATGATTAGTAGGCAATACTTCCAAGAAGTACATGAGCACTGGCTAGAGCTCTTACGCCATTGTTAGGGACAGACTAACTGGTTTTGATAAAATAAGATCTATGGAAACTTTCACCGAGAATTTGAAATAAATTCAGTGAAGGTTTTGTTGTTGTCATTTTGGGTTGTTTCTTTGTTTAAGTTCAGAAAGCTGGTAAACTCTTCCTTGTGATTAGTTTTCATTTTCATATGGTTCTTTCATTCTTGGTTCTGGCATGAATGTTGAAATAACATCAGAGAGGCAGTTTCTGTAAGATTTCTGCTAAGGTTTATATAGTCATCTATCTAAACTTGCAGTAACTTGTCTGAACTGATCTTTTTGAACTTTGCTTAATACTAGCCATTTCTGGTCGTACTATTATGCATCTGACTTGCTGACTGCTCTGGTGAGTGTGGCTAACTTTACCATATATTCACCTTCCTGCAGTTATTATGAATACTTATGGGGCTGGGCATATGTTGTATAATACCTTAGGAAAGGAAATCAGTGCAAAAAGTATTTCAGAGAAGGCTAGCATAAGTTAAGCTAGCTTCATTGCTTTCCCTTCCCTTTCAAGGGTTTTACAGTTGGTAAGGGGCATTCTGGCTCTTACTGCTTAAATGATCAATTGCATGGTTATGTAATTCTTGGATGCCTTCTATTAGGGCAGTTATCTTTACAGAAAGGCATAATTCCTCTAGTGACAGTTACTGTCTTGGAAGTAAAACTGACTGGACAAAACTCAGCCTGATGATGTCCCTTGAGGTATGTCTACACTACGGAATTATTCCGATTTTACAGAATTCGATTTTTGGCAACAGATTGTATAATGTCGAGTGCATGCGTCCACAGTAAGCACACTAATTCGACGGTGTGTGTCCATAGTGCGGAGGCTAGCGTCGACTTCCGGAGAGTTGCACTGTGGGTAGCTATCCCATAGTTCCCACAGTCTCCCCCACCCATTGGTATTCTGGGTCGAGATCCCAATGCCTGATGGGGCAAAAAACATTGTCACGAGTGATTCTGGGTACATGTCATCAGCCCCCCCACCCCTCCATGAAAGCAATGGCAGACAATCGTTTCGCACTTTTTTTCCTGGGTTACCTGTGCAGACGCCATACCACGGCAAGTATGGAGCCCGCTCAGCTGACCGTCATCGTATGTCTCCTGAGTGCTAGCAGACGTGGGACTGCATTACTGCACAGCAGCAGATCATTGCCTTTTGGCAGCAGACGGTGCATTACGACTGGTATCTGTCATCGTCATACTCCTGGGTGCTCTTTTAGCCAACCTCGATGAATTTGGTCAGGAGTGCGTGGACAGACGTGGGAGTGACTCAGCCAGGTCATTCCCATCTTCTGCCGAGCACCCAGAAGATGACAATGGCTAGTAGTGGTACTGCACCATCTCCTGGTAAGCACTCAGGAGATGATGATGGTTAGCAGTCGTAATGCAACATTTTATGCCGAGCATCCACCGTCTGCTGCCAGTCTAAGGTGTAAAAGATAGATGGAGTGGATAAAAACAAGAAATAGACCAGATTTATTTTGTATTCATTTGCTCCCCCACCCTCCGTGAAATCAACAGCCCGCTAAACCCAGGGTTTTGAGTTCAATCCTTGAGGGGGCCATTCCGTGTGACAGTTGTTTGTGTTTCTCCTTGATGCAATGCCACCCTCTTTGTTGATTTTAATTCCCTGTAAGCCACGTTGTCAGTCGCCCCTACACAGAGCAATGGCAGACAATCGCTTCGCACCTTTTTTCAGGGCAGATGCCATATCACAGCAAGCATGGAGCCTACTCATTTCAGTGCAGCAGTCATGAACATTGTAAACACCTCTCACATTATCATGCAGTTTATGCAGAACAAGAACATGAAAAACCATGAGGAGGAGGCGATGGCAGTGCGGTGACAAGAGAGATGAGGACATGGACACAGAATTTTCTCAAAGTGCAAGCTTTGGCGCTTTGGATCTCATGGTGTTAATGGGGCAGGTTCATGCCATGGAACACTGATTCTAGGCCTGGGAAACAAGCACAGACTGGTGGGACCACATAGTGTTGCAAGTGTGGGACAATTCGCAGTGGCTGTGAAACTTTCGCATGCGTAAGCGCACTTTCATGGAACTTTGTGACTTGCTTTCCCCTGCCCTGAAGCACCAGAATACCAAGATGAGAGCAGCCCTCACAGTTGAGAAACAAGTGTCGATAGCCCTGTGGAAGTTTGCAATGCCAGACAGCTACCGGTCAGTTGGGAATCAATTTGGAGTGGGCAAATCGACTGTGGGGGCTGCTGTGATGCAAGTAGCCAAAGCAATCACTGAGCTGCTGATATCAAGGGCAGTGACTCTGGGAAATGTGCAGGTCATAGTGGATGGCTTTGCTGCAGCGGGATTCCCTAACTGTGGTGGGGCAATAGATGGAACCTATATCCCTATCTTGGGACTGGACCACCAAGGCAGCCAGTACATAAACCACAAAGGATACTTTTCAATGGTGCTGCAAGCACTGGTGGATCACAAGGGATGTTTCACCAACATCAAAGTGGGATGGCCGGGAAGGGTTAATAACATTCGTGTCTTCAGGAACTCTAGTCTATTTAAACGGTCGCTGCAAGGGATTTACTTCCCAGACCAGAAAATAGCTATTGAGGATGTTGACATGCCTATAGTTATCCTTGGCAACCTAGCCTACCCCTTAATGCCATGGCTTATGAAGCCATACACAGGCAGCCTGGACAGTAATCAGGAGCTGTTCAACTATAGGCTGAGCAAGTGCAGAATGGTGGTAGAATGTGCATTTGGATGTTTAAAGGGTTGCTGGTGCACTTTACTCAGATCTCAGCCAAACCAGTATTCCCATTGTTATTGCTGCTTGCTGTGTGCTCCACAATCTCTGCAAGAGAAAGGGGGAGATGTTTATGGCAGGGTGGGAGGCTGAGGCAAATCACCTGGCCGCTGATTACACACAGCCAGACACCAGGGCAATTTGAAGAGTACACCAGGAAGTGCTGCATATCAGAGAAGCTTTGAAAACCAGTTTCATGACTGGCCAGGCTACGGTGTGACAGTTCTGTTTTTCTCCTTGATGAAAACCCACCCCCTTGGTTGACTCATTCCCTGTAAGCCACTCACCCTCCCCCCTTTGATCGCAGATTGTTTGCAAAAGAAATAAAGTCACTATTGTTTAAAAAACATGTATTCTTTATTAATTGATTATAAAAATAGGGAGAGAAGTGACAAGGTAGCCTGGTTGGGGTGTGGGAGGAGGGGGGAGGGAAGGAAAAGGCCACTTCAAAACTTGTTGAATGCCAGTCTTCTGTTGCTTGGGCTGTCCACTGGGGTGGAGTGGTTGGGTCCCCGCGTTCTTGGGCATCTGGGTGAGGAGGCTATGGAACTTGGGGAGTATCCCCTCCTCAGAATCCACGGTTGGGGTGGGGTAGTGGTGCCCCCACCCCAAATTGCCGTCAGCTCAGCATAGAAGTGGCATGTCTGTGGCTCTGCCCTAAAGCATCCATTTGATTCTTTGGTTTTCTGGTAGGCTTGTCTGAGCTCCTTAACTTTCACGCAGCACTGTACTGAGTCCCTGGTGTGGCCTTTCTCCATCATGCATGCCCTTGGAGATTTTTTCAAATGTTTTGGCATTTCATCTTTTGGAACCTAGTTCTGGTAGCATGGAATCATCTCCCCATACAGCGATCAGATCCAGTACCTCCCGTTCGGTCCATGCTGGAGCTCTTTTTCAGTTCTCGGACTGCATGGCACCTGTGCTGATGAGCTCAACTGGCCAAACAGGTAATGAGATTCAAAAGTTCGCAGGGCTTTTCCTGTACACCTGGCCAGTTCATCTGAGTTGAAAGTGATGTCCAGAGCAGTCACAATGGTGCACTGTGGGATAGCTCCCAGAGGCCAATACTGTCGAATTGCATCCACACTAACCCTAATTCGAACCAGCGATATTGATTTCAGCGCTAATCTCCTCATCAGGGAAGAGTACAGAAATCGATTTTAAGAGCTCTTTATGTCAAAGTAAATGGCTTCATTGTGTGGACGGGTGCAGGGTTCATTTGATTTAACGCTGCTAAATTTGACATAAACTCGTAGTGCAGACCACTAGACCAGGCCTCAGAAACTGCCTATGTTTGAAAGGTGGGCAAATTTTTCTGAATCATTCTGGTCTACTAGTAAGCACTGAAGGACACATTTAAGATTCCATAGCAAATTCCTGTCATGATGGAAATTTGAATTAGCAAACCAAGTAAAGTACATGAAATCATATTTGCAGCCAGTGCTGTACTAATTCAAATCAAGTTATTTTTCCAATATTACAAAGAGTCCTGTGGCAACTTATAAACTAACAGATGTATTGGAGCATAAGCTTTCATGGGTGAATACCCACTTTGTCAGACACACATTATAAAGTGCCACAGGACTCTTTGTTGCTTTTTACAGAACCAGACTAATACGGCTACCCCTCTGATACTTTTCCATTGTTATTTACATATTGCAGTTTCTGAGTTGTGAACTTGGAAGGATAATATTGCCTGGACTTGCTGGGTTTTTGCCATCATTCTGTGCTAATGAATGGAGTAAGATAGTGTATTCCTAAGATGCACTGCAGCCTCTTGTTCTTCTCTTTCACATTTTTCACAACAAATCAAGTATGAAATAATAAAAGCTTCAGAGTACTGTTAAATCATTGCTTGTTGCTATAGCTACCAATAAAACCACTGTAAACTCATTCTTATTTTTAAAGAACCTCAAATGGCTTCAAAATTCCCTGCAGTCTTTGCAGATTGCAAATTAGGGGAGGTTGGGAGAAAACACTCTCAAGCAGAAATATTCAATAGGAGGGAGAAAGCTAAAGATAGTAGAAGAAGACCTTGATGTAAAGTGAGCCAGAAAGTAAGTAAGAGCATGTGATGCCAGTGTAATTTAGGGTTATACATAAGAGACAGAACCAAGGCAAACAAGTCACAAAGAATGCAAGAGATAGTCTTCTGTATAGACCTGGTAAGACTTGAAATATTCTGTCTAGTACTCAGTGCTCAATATACATAAGACATTGACAGATTGGAGAGAGTTCAGAGAGGAGCAAAAATGATTGGAGTACTAGTAAGATTGACTTATGAATAAAGATTTTTCACCAGGTTCACCAGTATGTTCCAGCTGCAGGGCTGCCTGGGGGGGGGGGGGCAAGTGGGGTAATTTGCCACTGGCCCCAGAACCCACAAGGGCTCTCATGAGAATATAGCATTCTATAGTATTGCAACTTTTTTTATGGAAGGGGCCCCCAAAATTGCTTTGCCCCTGAATCCTCTGTGAAGCCCTGTCCAGCTGCCTTGTACCACAGAAGCAATGAAAAATAGCTGTTAGCCCATCTAAATGCACAAGTGAAGCCAGACTTTTACCTGCTTTATATTGATGAAACAGCGCAAAGAAGCTGCAGTGTATTGTTGAGTCTGGCCATGAAAGAGAAATGTAAGGAGTAATTTTACACAAGTGGCCTACTCACTTTTACACAGAGCAATGATTTCTGAAACAACTAAGAAACAAGTAAATGCTCTGTAGGATTAATGATGAATCAAAACATTTTATTTGATAAACATCCTCAAAGAAACTGCTTCTGATTTTTTTGGGTTGACTTTGGAGAGCTCAGTGCAAATCCAGAAGTAGGGGTATGTGCAAAGGTGGCTTTAAGTAACAGCTTCCAATCTGATGAATTTATTTGAAGTCAACTCTTTCTGTATCATGGCCCTGATTCACTAGCTCATTTGGACTGCTTTATGCCACTCCACTGGGGTAAATCAGTCTTGAACCCAGAGCACTCTTCCCCTAGCAAAGAATCTCCTATTTTAACCATTTTGTGGCTGGAAGCTTGGAGGATGGTTCTGAGGAAAAGGGAATGTGGCCAGGAAAGCCTTAAACTGAGTGGTCGGTGACCAGGGTGTGGGCAGTAAGGCCTAATGGTTTAAGCAGCAGCAGTGAGAGCCAGACTCAGGAACTGAGCAAGACTGGACAGCACTGGGAACAAGGCAGAGATCAGGAGTGATTGGAACTGCAGGTATAAGCTTTGAGTATCCAGCAACCTGCTGATAATGATGATGATTTTAAGAGCACATCTTCTGGTTCCCCTCAGCCAATCAGGCACATTGGTTAATCGGTCAGTTTTGCTGTAGCTTATGTGTTCATTAGTCTGCCTGGAAATTGGAGACTCAGTGGCAGGCCTTTGTTCCTGACGTGGGCTGGTCAATGGCTACCATAAGGGCCCCTGGGATCCACTGGCAGCCATCATAAATACAAGGCTGTTAATTGGTGTAATTAAAGGAGCCCGAAGGTTACTTTAACTTAAATTGTCTGCAAATTAATTTCAATAGTCCTTATGGCAGCCAGGAACCAACTGGGTGTACAGATGCCCCAACGTGTCCTCTTTACTCAGCTTTCTGCACTGGCAGTAGCATAGGATCCATTTTGGTGGCTTTGCCCCACACACAGTTCCCCTTTTCTGGGGGAATCTGCCAGCAGGTGGATGCACCAGGTTTAGTTACTGAGTGGCACAAAGCAGCCGGAACATACAGGAGTATCAGGGTCACAATACAGAAAGGGTAGTCTGAATGGATTGCTCCGCTTGAGTTACCTTGGGCAGTAGCTTTGAGGCAGTAACTTCCAGTTGTGCTGGCCCTTGAATTTTGTTCATGGTCCAAAGTAGATGGAAAGAGGTAGAAAGTTCCTTAGTAAAACTGCTAAAAGAAATCACAGTATGGAGTCAGAGAAATAGTGTGAAATGAATTGGTTTGGACTAATGCTCTGGTGATTATGGCTTTTGAGGAGTCTGGTGAAGACACAAAATTATTATAGCTATACACCATTACCTCCTTCAGAGGACAGGGAACATCAGAAACTTGTTCTGACTGGAGAACTCTGATGGGATATCCAGCTTCATCTCTTGGAATGTCTCTCTTCTCCTTTCCCTTGCCTTTCTGATCAGCGGTGTCTGCCCATAGCTCCTACTCAGTGATTTGCCATTGTATGCCACTGGGGCCAAGCAGCTTCCAACTTCCCACTCTCCCAGTGGTCCATTCCAAAAGCATTTCAGACTTGGGGTCTTCAGCTCCTGCAATGAGACGTATTGGTGTTAAGGCAAAAAGCCATTAGCTGTCTCAAAGGCCAGTGATATTCCGTAGGAAGGCAGGTTCTTTTCTGGTCAGTCTTGCTCCCATTGAAGTTAATGGGAGCTTTACATGGGAAGAGGATTAGGTCTTTAGATACCTCAGGGGACAAGGGAAAAACCAATACAGCCCAGTTTAATACAAATACATTTAAAAAGCACATTCTGCCTATTTGCAGAGGAAGTGTGTAAAACTTGTTTGAACATAAATGACAGAACTCCATGTTCTCCTCCACCTTACAATTATCTCCATTTAGAACTACTCTCTTCTCACATATTAGCAATTTCCAGCAACAGCTCCATCCTTTCCCTCCTCTAGCATGGCTAATTACTTAAACAGCGTATCCTTGAGAAGTCCAAAAGACCTCTGAGATTATCACAGACTGAGATCACATAACTAAAGATATATTTTCATCTCTTTGATCAAATACTGTAATGAGGGAATCAAATTATAGTTCTTTTTCTTGCAAAAGCAGGAAATAGAGAGGAATTACATTGCTGACATCCAAAATGCTTTCCAAATACTCTAGGATATGTGTGGTATTGTGGGGAGGAGAGAGATGTATAATTGGATGTTCAAGGAACTGGGTGCAGAATGCCTGTTAATAATAATGGATGAGGTGCACCTAACAATGCAAAGAAAGGTCTAAATAACCCAAGGCCAATGTTTAAAAAAATCCTTTATACTTGGCTTCTAGACAAAGAGAAGTAATGGTATTTTTGTCTTTAGAATATTTTCTCTTATGTTAAATATTCTTTTTATGTATTAACCTTCTTATTAAGTAAAATCATCCCAGCCACATATTTAAGATAAGTCAATATTCTTACTGCAGAATAGATTATTTAGTGACATTTAAACTAGCAGCGACATAATCTAACTCAGTGGTTCTCAATCTTTTCTATATAGGGGTCTGACTTCTTCAGACCCATCCCTCCCATTTAGCCATATGATAATGACCCCAACACTCTTTTGTGATTCCCTGGTGAGAAGCTTGATATTCAAGTTGAGAACCCCTGATCTTAATAAGCACTTCCTTTTAGTGTTTTATCTTCTGGAAAGGAAAGGCATCTTCCTGAGTACAAAGAAGTGAAGGGTGAAACTGACTGTTTTACTAAGCTATACTCTAGTAAAAGTAGGCCAGGTCATAAATCCTGTTGTGCTGATTGCAGGGTTTGCAAATGTATCAAAAAACCCACAATAATTTCCATTTTTATTCCTGACGTTTATAAACCAAAATAACAAGTTTGCAAGGATCAGGTTTCAGCTGTCACATTATAGTGTTTCCATGACTGTTTTCCAAGCCTCTCAGTACGTAACAGAGCTGGTAAGTGAGCAGCAAAAATGTTAATGCGTTCTGGACAGAAATTACAGCAATCCAAAAATGACATGAATGGAGTTGATGCAGAACCTTTCACTGTTTATACAGTAAGGCACCGATTTTCAAAAAGGCTCAGGACCCAACAAGTGCCACTTAGGCACCTGAATAGTGGCAGGAATTTCTGAAGTGCTCAGCTGCCATTTAGGCTCCTAAATGAAATATGTAGGTTTCAAAAGTTGGGGACACTGAGTGCTGAGCACTTCTGAATATCTGGCCACTTTATTTAGATTCTTAAGTGGGAGCTGAACCGTTTTGAAAACCCAGTCCTAATAGTGGGAGTTGAGCTCTTTGGAAAATCTGGCCCAAAGAGTGGTACCAAACTGTACTGAGGAGTGTTCTCGGACATCTTTATTTGATATGATTTTAAGAATGTCTCTGGAACTTAATCAGAATCAAACATCTAAATTATCAAGAAATCACTGGATTTCTGTAGTAGCTAAGGCAGCAGTGATAAAATAGTCTGTTATTTGTGTTACAGTACCACCTAGTAGCCTATGGCTCAGGAATGTGTTGTGCAAGGCACTGTACAAACGTGGTCCCTGCCCCAAAGAGATCATGTCTGCACTTGAAACCAATGAGACTATGGAAAGGTGGGAGGGGAGAAAGCAGTATCCACTGCAGTAAGTGTGTGCAGGATCAAGCTTGATCCCATACTTTCATTTGTGTGGTGGGGGGGAGGGAGGGAGGAATTAAATGCAGAGGACCAGGATTATGTGTTTAACTGTAACTAAATCTGGAACTCAATAAGTAGTAACTTGGGCTCTACAGCCCCAATTTTGTGTGCATCTTTATAGATATGTTGGGCTCATCAATGTGAAAACACTCCTGGATATGACTTTGCACATTCAGTTCTGACAGGATCTGAAAAATAAAGGCTCTCTCTGCCTTTTTTACAAAATGTAAGAAACTTCATTTGCAGTACCTAGGTTGTTTGGGAGACCATCAATTACACTTCACTCATAAGTGTTATGAAAAATTAGTGGGTTTGACTGTCTTGTCTTGCACATTTTCATAGATTATTGTGGTTTTGTGTGTTGTTTTGTATGTTCTAAAAGAAATGACATTTATTTAAACCAAAGAACAACTGCTTCCCTTATCCCATCGTCTGGGGATCAAGTCATCATGCAATCATCCACCATCTTTGTCTGTCTAAAGCAGCATTAAGTTTCACCTGCTTGCCAGTTTCTTTTATGCAATCCATCCATCACTTCCTCAGCTTCTCCGGGTCTCTTTCCTAACACCCTCTCCTGCCATACTATCTTCACCCTGTCTTCTTCATTCATCCTCTGTGTCTGAACTAGTGAAATTGCACTTGCTGGATGTTGTCAGACACATCAGACTTTGACTTCCATCCTAATACTTTTCTGTGCCTTTGTGTAGTTCTTTCTATGGTGCAAAGACATCTCATCTGAAACACCTGTGGATGTTGAACCCGCCGCCTCTTTACCACCCATGATTCTGCACATACAGCATTGTGGGGCCCACCACTGTTCTACAAAATTGGACTTTCAGTCCTACACAACCCCTGAGATGTTACCATGGTTTTACTGTCATGTTAAGAGAATGAATAGAATCGTCAGGTTGTGGGAGCTGACAGTGGAAGAAGGCAGCTGGTTTTAGGCTATACTGATAGATCAACCTGTATCAGGAGTGAAGGATCGGATAAAAGAACTGGAATTAGTTTAAAAAAAAACAGAGGTAAAAATTATGCAGAAGAGGAAACAAAAGTCTGAATGAAATAAGTTGGATCATTTAAGATTTCCTACATTTCTAAAATTGTCAAGAAATGCTGCAGAAAATTGGAAAAGGTTTAAATAAGAATTTGTTTTATTTTTGAGGGCATGGATATCTACTCATAAGGAAGATGAACAAAAGGTTGCCGTCTTTTTTTGAATATTGCAGATACTGAGCAATTTCATTATATAATTCATTTGAGCTTATTGTTAGGGAATGAAAGCAGCAGAGAATCCTGTGGCACCTTATAGACTAACAGACGTTTTGGAGCATGAGCTTTCGTGGGTGAATACCCAGTTCATCAGATGCATGTAGTGGAAATTTCCAGAGGCTGCCCCTGAAGCTGCAGACCTTACAGGTAAACAAACCATCCTGGCCCACCAACGGATTTCCCTGACAGGCTGCGTGCCAAAGGTTGCAGATCCCTGGTATAAAAGGTATCAGTGTAAAAATAAGAATGTTAGAAGAGCCAGCTCTAAGTCTGGAAAAAAGCAATGATTATTTGACAGACTGCTGAACTTAATCACCAGCTATTGCATATGTCAGAAAGAAAACAAACTGATGTGAATATAAACTTAATAAGGAAAAGTGGGAAAAAAATACAAGTCTATGGAAGAAAAGAGAGTGAAAGTGTTAAAGTTAAAACACATGAGTATATGAAAGAATGTTCTAGATTTGGGCGGAGGCACCAATCTAGACAATTTTCCCCTGGAAATTTCCACTACATGTATCCAATGAAGTGGGTATTCACCCATGAAAGCTCATGCTCCAATATATCTGTTAGTCTATAAGGTGCCACAGGACTCTTCGCTGCTTTTACAGATCCAGACTAACACGGCTACCCCTCTGAATCTAGACAATGTCTAGCATATGGTCAAACCTGTCCTATCTGCAGGAAACAGAATCACTTAGCAAACATTTGTAAACAGAGAAATCTGGAAAAACTCAGAAGCATATATTTAGTTCAAAATTCAAAAGTCTCAGAGAAGATAGTGAATAAGGAAAACAGAGTTGACATTACCGATGAAGAAAATTTGCTTCTGGTTATTTTGAAACAGAGCCCTTCTGTGAACTACAAGGAGGAATGGATAGTTACACTACCTACTAACGCATCATTTATTTTGTATGTAATAGATCCAGGTACACAAGCTAATGTAATTCAAGAGGAAAATACAAAATGTCTAAAAGTAAAAACTGTAGTAAGAACAAACACAAAATATAAATATTCATTTATGATCTTATAGTGATGCAAACATTCCTGTTACAGGTATTTGTGAAATACAGGTCAGAGTTAAAGATAATTTAGAGGACATAAGATTTGTAGTAGTTAGGGGATGAGGAGTTTCTATTTCAGGATTAGAAACATTTTAGCACTAAATCTAATTGGTAAAATTCAGTCTATTCATGCTTCTGAAACACTGGAAATAGAGCATCAATTTACAGTTATCCATTGGCATTAGTAAATTGGATGCAATTTACCAAAAATATAGTTAAGTGAAACAAAGAAACCAGTTATATATGCAAATAGAAAAACACTCTGAGCTTTAATAAATAGGGTGCAAAAGGAATTAGAAAGATTAGTTAATTTAGATATAATTAAAAGAGTGAATGAGTAAGTTCCTTAATAATAGAAAAGAAAGATGGATCTTTACATTCATGTTTTAGATTGAAAAGACTTAAATATATATGTTAAAAGGGAAAATTTAAAAATACCCACCAGGGACGAAATATTTGGACAAATGTCAGGAGCAAAATACTCCTCTTTTTCAGATACTTTGAATGGATTTTTGTCAAATCCATTGGTGCAAGAAAGTCAATTGCTATATACATTTAACACACCGTTTGGACATTAATGTTTTAAAAGATTACCTTTTGGATTATGGTCAACTCCAGAGGTGTTTCACTGAGCAATACTTTTTTGAAAAAATATAAAAGGCACACAAGTGCACATAAATAATATAACAATATAGGCAAGAACTTTAGAAGAGCATGGTATAAGATTAAAGCATTATCTAGTGCAAAAGAAGCAGGATTGAAACTTAAAAAAAGCAAATGTAAAGTTAGATTGCAAGAATGAATGTTTTTCGGAGAAAATCTGACCAGTCAGGGATTACAGATTGATCGACAGTAAACACAAACCATTGATAATGCTTACCCAAAAGATAAGGAGTCATTACAGAAATTTTGGGGTATGGTTAATTTTGTAGGAAAATATATACCTAACCTAGCAGAAAATAACTAAGGGGTTTGTTTTGTAAAAATAATCAGTGGAAATGAGACTGTCAAAATCAACAAGAATTTAAGAAGTTTAAGCAACTAATAAAAACAGCCCCAGTAGTAAAACTATTTGATAGTAACAAACTTAATTGTCTTCAGATGTATCCAAACAAGGCCTAGGAACAGTTCTGTTACAAAGATATGGTGATCTATGGAAATCAGTTCCTTATGCATCTAGAGCTATGTCAAAAATGGAATGTCAAATTGCTCAAACAGAGAAGGCGGCTTTGGGTTTGGTTTTCACATGCAAACAAATTTACATGCTTATATGGTAAGTCTGTACTGGCAAAAACAGATCATAAACATGTAGTTAATATTTCAAAGAGGAATATGATACACATACTGCCTCAGTTACAAAGATTATTTTTTCAATTATATTTATATGATTTAAAATTAGAATATCATCAGGCAAATCATTAATTGTTGCTGATACTCTTTCTAAAACTTATGATGTGACAAGTGTAATTGAAGAAGGAAGTGTGGTACATGTAGATGTAGTTAAAAAAAATTTTCCTATGTCAAAAAGAGTATGTGAAGCAATTGTACAATCAAGTAGACAGGATGAGAATTTACAAAGTATTTTTACAGCTATTAAAGGATATAAAAATGATACTGAAGTCATATAATCAGTTTATTCAACACTTATCAGTAATTGAAGGAATTTTGCTTAAAGGTAATAGTGTAGTAATTCCTTTAGGGTTAATGGCAGAGATGTGAAAACACATACATGAGGGACAAGTGGCATAGAAAATGTAAATATAGAACAAGAGATGTTCTGTATTGGTCATAACTGAACCAAAACATAGAGGGTTATAGAAAACAATTTGATATACATCAAAAATATAGAATTGTTCAGTCTAAACAATCTATGACATTCAAGAAAACATAAGACCTTGATCTAAAGTAGGCTTAGATCTATTTGAATATAAAAGATATGCATATGTTATAGTTCTTGATTATTTTACGCATTTTCCTGAAATATCTATACTAGAAAACACATGTTCCACACAGTAATTAATAATTTGCAAGGCACGCCATGCCCAATGTGGTAATGACTGAACCCCAATTTCATACTGAAGAATTTTAAAGTTTTGCCATAGCATATGATTCCAAACATATTACATCAAGTCCAGGTCACCCATAATCTAATGGGCTAGTTGAAAATGGTATTGAAATAGTACAGAGATTACTGTACTTACAAAAGCTAAAGAAACTAATACTGATTTATATTTGGCATTATTAAATTATAGAACATTACCATTACAACAAGATTCATCACTTGCGCAGTTATTTAACAGAAAGTTTAGAAAAAGATTACCTATGTTTTTTTCAAGAAAAATATAAGGAAAGGAATAAGTATAAATATCAGTGGAGTTTGTATCAGAGGAATTATTATGACAGCGGGGTTTATTTGTAACCAAAAAATAAGTATATGCTAAGTTCCCTCTAAGCTACACAGCTGTGCAGCAGCCTATTAAGCTCTGTGCAGTAGGGAGAGAGGCTGCGGTGGGGAGTGATGCGGCTCCCCGGCCCCAACCCTGCACAGCCCTGGACCTTCCACAGCTGGGGAAGAAGTGCCTATCCTGTGGCCTCAGCTCCAGAGCTGCTGCAGCGGAGAGAGGTGCCTCTCCCCACCAGCCCAGTTGTGGGGGGAGAGAGCTGGGGGGAGTCCTCTCTCCCCACCATAGTCTCAGGGCAGCCTGTACCCCAAACTCCTCATTTCTGGCCCCATCCCAGAGCGCACGCCCCCAGTTGGAGCCCTCATCCTTCCCCCATCCCCCGCACTCCAACCCTCTGCCCTAGCCCTGACCCCGTCCCACACTTTGTACACTTCAGCTCCACCTCCATCACATGAATTTTTTTATGTGCACCATGTGGAGGTGATGTGTGACACCACCTCCATATTGGTACACATAACAAAATACATTCTGTACATGAGTGGGAAAAATTAGCGGAAACACTGACTGCGTATGTATCTATAGTGGTTGAAATTAGGCTCAGAAAACCACTGTAACAAAAGAGGTAACACCTCAATCTTATGATGTCATGACTAATAACTGTGAAGTAGATAGACAAAACTGGAGACATTTGCAATTGTTACCTGCAAGGCTAAACTCAGTTGAAAGAAGAAATGATATAGTACAGCAACAAGAGCATCAAGAAAATGAAAATGATAGCATTCCTCTAAGTAATAACAACTTCAATAATACAGCAAACATAGAAGGTAGATGGTCATTGTGTCAAAGGAGAACTGTTAAAAGACTTATAGAAAGCTCTTAAGATAATTCTGAGATAGATAGATAGTGTGTGTGTGTTATAAAAAATTAAACGGATAGAGAAATGGTGTTACTGTGGCTTTAAGAGAATGAATAGAATCTTCAGGGCGTGGGTGCTGACAGTTGGAGGAGGCAGTTGGTATATTAGACTGGTAGATGCACCTGAGTGTTATATGTTAACTATATAGCTAATAAAAACTGTCAAATTACTCGCAAAGAATTATTATAAAGACGAGTAGAATACTTAAATATAAAACAACACAATACACATCCCCTAAGATGTTGTTATTCCACATCCTTCCAGTCTGGACCATATTTCATGTTCAAGCTCACCGTCTTCTGTAATCCACCCTCCCAGGTCCTTGAACTGGTCAGTCTGGTTTAGTAGTACTCCATTGATATCCAGTTCCTCTGAGGCATCTCTGCGGATCCCAGGGCCTCAGTCTTAGTCATGTTCATTTTCATCCCATGCCGGCTTACTTGGTCATCCTGCTGTTTTATTATTACCCTAGGTCTTCTTTTAAAAATATCCTTATTTCTATGATATCTTCATATAACAGCCTCTCATCTTTCCCCAATGGGGTCTTTCTCCTGATATGGTCCATCAATATGATAAACAGCTGCAGACTTGGGCTGACCCTCGATGCACTATGACATTCACTCCAAAGGGGCTTGTAGTTCCAAAAGATGTTCAAATGGTGATCTATGTAATTTTTCACCATAGTTATTAAATTCTCAGACTCTCCATATTTCCTTAGCATTGCTGTGAGCATCCTTCTGTCCACTTTATCTTATGGCTTTTCTAGGTCTATAAAAGACCAGAAGCGATCCTGTTGGTAATCTAGCTGCTTCTCTGCCACTTGCTGAAATACAAACAGGGCATTTGTGGTTCCTCTAAAGCTGAAGTCTTGTTGCTGGAGGAGGGGCCCACCTTTTTCCTAATCCTGGGATCCAAGATGAGTTCCAGTATCTTCATCCCATGTGACAGTAACTTTATCCCTTGATAGTTTTTGCATTCATGGATGCTTCCCTTCTAATATATTGAGACCAAAATAACTTGCACCAGTCTTTGGGAATGTTCTTGTCCCACCATATGGCTTTAATTTAGGCTGACCAGACAGCAAGTGTGAAAAATCAGGCCCAGGGTGGGGGGTAATAGGAGCCTATATAAGAAAGATCCCCAAATATCGGGACTGTCCCTATAAAATCAGGACATTTGGTCACACTACTTTAATCACTCTCCTCATCCATTTTAAACCTCTTCATCTATACAATCTACATTCTTTTTAGTTGGTTCCACTCCTCTTGAGCTGATACCGAATCTGTTTCCAGATATTTATCCAGATACTGTGTGCACAAACTTCTCTTCTGCTCTTGCCCTTAAGTTCCCATATTTCAGTAATTTCTTTTGACCTCAGTTCCCTCCTTGCCCAATGCTCAACTGTAGTCTTTACCACAAGAGGCTTGTACTGCAGAGCTACTGTCTCACTAGGTATCACTTAGAAGTCCATAACTTGACTCCACTGCAATTTATCCACTATGATCGTAATCAATCTGGCTTTTGTTTCCACCATCGATGCATGTGATCAAATGACTCACTGTCTTTTTGGAACCATATATTGACCATCATCCATTTACTGGCAATACACATGGCTACTAATGCTGCCCTTCCTCATTCATAGTACCTGGGTTGAAATTTCCTAAGCACATTTCATACCCCCTTCATTTTTTGCCTGGGTGCATTCACATCAGCCAGCAAAACAGCAGGTTCTCTAGCACTGCTAGTTTCTGTAAGTCTTAGCAGAAACTCTCCTCTTCTTTATAGCATCCTTGCTGAGGTGCATATGCTGATATGACACAGTTCATGATCTTTAACTTGACCTCTCTCAATTACTCTAAAAACTTCAATCACAATCTTCCTCAACTCTTCTCTTACTACCACGTTGACTCCATTATGTCCCTCTTTTTCACCTGTATAGAAGAGAGTTTACAATCTAAGCCCAACTCCTTGACTGCTTTCCCCATCCATTGCATTTCCTATATGCACAGAACATTAGTATCTCTCCTTACCATCAGATGAGTTATTTCCATGCCTTTACCAGTCAAGCTGGATACATTCAGTGTTTCTGCTCGTATGATATGGGGTTTCTTTGGCTGTTTAGGTCACTGCTTTTCATCTGACTCTTTGCTCTGACTACTAGTCCCCCCTGGATCTCTAGAGAAGGGTGCAGATACCAGCTTCTAGAAATCCTGTTGGCCTGTGGCTGCCAGGCTTGAGGTGGGTGGCCTATTGACACTGGATTGAGATGCCCTCCCACAACTATCAGCAGTCTCTGGTGAAGCATAGAGTCCGGTGTCACCCCTCCTTATTACTGGTATCTGCTACTGCTCTTTAGTAAGAAAAAGAAGTTGTTTGCACCATTATAGTCACCATGTCCCAGAAACTATAGTTAATTGGTTGGCATCCCTGACATATACCAGTAAGAGGTTCTTTCCCCAGTTGAACTAAGTACATGCCCACTCTCTCTCCCTACCTTCTTGTCATAGACCAGGCTTCATTTAATCCTTAGATGGGGGTTTGAGAACAGTTTTCCTTCTCCAAGGTAGGCTGCCCTCCCAGATTGAAGAACCCCACCTGCCCTGAGCTGTCTAGTTTATTTTCAAAAGATACTTGCCTTTCACAACTTCTTTTAGTACAAACACCTCCCACACATGACTGTGACTGCTGGCTTTTCATAGGTGTTGGGAACTCATACCCAGCCATCACAGCCCTTTTGGGAGAACTGAAGAACTGAACAAGTGAAAACGGTATGTTACAATGGAAGAGAGGTCCCGTCAGTCTGACAAATCAGTTTCCACCACATGGTTGATATTACCAGTGATATGCTTCCAAATTTTCAGCAGTTTGAGATTTCTTGGCACTTTTTTTGTCAGTATAATTTTGATGGACTAAAGAAGTTTGAGTTTATAGTAGCAAGTGATGATACTGTTAGAGACAACTCATAAGCCAGCTTGAAGACATCTCTTAACTCAAACCTAAAATAAATTCAGAGATGTTAGTTTCCCGTTTAAAGATTTAGTGATAGATAATTACATTATTTTTCCCATTCTGAGTGACCATGAGGGGAAGCAGATTGCTTCCAACCCTACCTGGCCAATGGTCAGTGAGAGATTTGTTAATGAGTTATAGATTATTATAATAAACCCTAAATCTACTGTGTCTATTCAGTTCATTTACCATCTTAGAACACTGTAGAATGATCACTTTTAGGAGGGGAGCTTCCGTTTGCAGCCCAGACCAAGGAGCAGCTAAGATAACCTACCACCACAAACCTACTACTCCCAGTAAAGCGAACAGGTATGGTGTTAGCTGTCAAAAATAATACCTAGAAATGAAGCCAAACCAGGCCACAAGATAGAGGTCAAAGTCAGTCAGGGAAGTTAATACTAAACAGGCCAGAGAATCTCGCCACTTGCTGAAAGGGAAACAATGGGAGAGAGCCAGTACGCATGTGGCAACCCCATACAAACTGGCAGAGGCAGATTAAGATGTACTGGGTCCCTGGACACAAAGAACATTTGGGCCTCCCACACCTCATTAAAACCCCCTCGCCTGCCCACTTTTTAACATGGGCATAGTTTTGCGGGGGCAGGCATCTGCATTGCCACCCCCCCCAAATCTAAAAGCCTCGGCAGGGGCAGAGTGGTGCCGGCAGGGGCTGCATCTCACTTTGGAGGAACTGACAAGGTGATTAGCTCCCCTGCCACGAAGTGCAGCCCCTGCCAGATGTACCAGCCTTTTCTCGGAGGGGAATTGAAGGGGGCCTCAGTGGCCCTCCCCTGCTCCTCCTTTTCCCCCAGGCCCTACCCCCTGGTCAGACTGAATGTTAGAGTTGGGCCATAGTAAGAGCCTGCCAGGGAGCCTGGACCATGATGGGGAGCCCCTGACCCTCTGCCTGACCTCAGTGATCATTCTACAGTGTTATGAGATGGTGAAGGGACTAAACAGAGACATTGGATTTATGGTTTATTACAATAATTTATAACCCACTATGATTGGAAGAGTGTTAATGGGCTACTTCATCTTGAATGGTCACTGGAAATATGTGTACACAACATGACAAACTTTGCATTGGATACCACACACTCATTTTACAAGGATGAACATGGGGGTGCTGGGTGTTGCTCTGAGATACAGAGCATCACAGTGTGTCCCTCTCACCAATAGGAGTTGGTCCAATAAAAGATATAACCTCACCCACCTTGTCTTTCTAACATCCTGGGACTGACATGGCTACAGAAACACTGCATACAGATCTACCTAAGCATTCACACCCTGCATACAGATCTACCTAAGCATTCGCACCCTTTCCTTTCCTCTTGATTAAGCTTTCATTTTCTATTATGCATGCAGGTGAGGGGTTATTGGGAACCCAACAGATGCCTGAACTCCTAGGGCCTAGTTTGGAAGTACTCACTGGGGTTTGGTATCCCTGGGATCTGTGACCTGGAGTGGTAGATACACTAACTACCTGCTGAGCTCCTCCCTAAGAGTCAACATTGATTATGCCTTTATCAAACTATTACACAGAGTGTAAACTTGGGTTGCATGCAAGTATGCATTAGTATATTTGATATGAGTCATCTATCTGCGTAATAAGTCACTAGTCACTGAATCTTAATATTCAGCCTCTAGTGACTGCAAATGTAACTATTTTTCATTTGGAATCCTCAACTAAACACAAACAGAGTGAAGTCAAACCCCATGCAGCATGTTACATTCTGCAAGTGGTCTGACACTCCCTAATATACTCTTTAAAAAAAAAAAAAATCTGCTACCAGCTGTGTCTGAGAACACTGTATGTTATCCCTCCTGAAGATTTTACACATGTCTGAATGGAGGTAGATGATTACCATTCTCCCTCTGGAAATTCCTTCGCTCCATGTGGAGTGGGAGAGGTTCACTGAATTTGACTCATTTTTATCACTGTTCCCTTTAAGTAAACAGAATTACTTGTTCTTAACACCAGCAGCAAATTAATCAGAGAATAGCCAAGTTATTTTTTCACATATAGGGAGTCACACTTTCTGGATCCTGGAACTCACCATTGCTAATTTATAATACTCATTTATTGAGGAGGGTCCTGTCTCTCTGGCCTAATGGCACGCAAGAAGAATTGTAACAATTTCTTTCCTCCTGCTATGTGCAACGGAAGCCAACATCTGTCTTGAAATCAGAAGTGCTGATAAAACATTGATCTACATTTCCTGGCCTTTGACATAGGATATGCATCATAATTAAAAAAAGATTTAACCCTGTCATACGCCAGAGGTCAGTAATACCTGACTTTACTGGCTACCATTGCATTTCTGACACAATGGTTTCCAATTTTGGCCATATCTAAGCTAGTTTTCATATGTGCTGTAAGTAAAACTTAATCTAAGACCTGACTGTGTTCCATCTGACTTTTACAGAGAAACTGCAAGTACCACAAGAAGTGTCAAAACCAATCCTCCTATCCTTGAAATATTCATTTTGCTCTCTGTGTTTAAAACAGAGGGAACAATCATTCCTAGTCCTTTTTCATCCAAGATCATGCACTGCAAAAACAGAATTATAGTTAATCTGGGTTTTGGACCCAAGGGACTCATAGTTTTTAGCATATTCCTCCTTTAAAGCTTCTTTGTGTTACACAGAGAAATTATATAAAAATAGTGACAAAGAGTCCTGTGACACTTTATAGATTAACAGACGTATTGAGGCATAAGACTAACAGATGTATTGGAGCATAAGCTTTCGTGGGTGAATACCCACTTCGTCAGATGAATACATCTCACGAAGTGGGTATTTACCCATGAAAGGTTATTCTCCAATACGTCTGGTAGTCTATAAGGTGCCACAGGACACTCTGTCTCTTTTTACAGATCCAGACTAACACAGCTACCCCTCTGATATATTAAAAACTAATACTTTTGCTGGAAGGTTGCAAAGTAACACTACTGTATTTCTTGGAATTCAGAACAATAACACACAAGAACCCCAAAATAGAGACAAAGCAGCCTGCTCCCTAAAACAGAGAGATACAACTCAACCCTCTGTGCTGTAGGCTGATTTTCTGCAGACTGACTCAGAAGATGATCACATGCTTCCTTACAGGGCCCGCAGTCCTGCAAGCAGGACCAGGAAGCCCTCGAGCATTTAAAGTGAGAGGTTACAATTGTAATACCATATACCAAACTTTGGTTTTCTGCAGGGCCAGCTCTACAGTTTTCGCCTCCCCAAGCAGCGCACCGAATTTCCACCGCAAACAGCAGGGGCAGTCCGTGTGCCCTTAGGGTGGCAGGCATGTTTCTGTGGTGGCAGCAATTCAGTGGCTGCTTCTATGTTTAGCTGAAGCTGCCGTGGACAGCTAAACATAGAAACTGCTGCCGAATTGCCCTCACCACGAAAACATGCCTGCCGCCCTAAGGGCACATGGACTGCCCCCGCTGTCCGCGGCGGCAATTCGGCCGCTGCTTGGGGGCAAAACAACAGGGACTGACGCCTCTTGCAGATTGCCGCCCCAAGCACCAGCTTGGAATGCTGGTGCCTGGAGCCGGCCCTGGTTTTCAGGAGGGCCAGCTCACACAATCTAGTTACCCAAAACATAGCTAACAAACACTCCAGTTTTGCAGCTGTATCTCTCAAGGTACAAGATGAGCTGACAACCACAATGTATTTTACCATTTTTGCTAAGGAAGCAGCCCTAAGTATGATGTTGTATTCTCTCATCCTTTTCACACCTGAGAAAACTGAAGCTAAAGTATAATGATTAATGATTCCTTTGAATTTAGCATATACTGTTCTTGATAGTCTGTGTTCAGGAATTTAACTCCTTTAAGGACATTTTTACATCTCCTTTCTGTTCTGGCACAGAAAACAAAGTCTTCTAGATGTTGTCATATGATTGTTGATGATTATTCTATTCAATTCAGTTATACAGCTAGTCAAGCAGTATTTGATGAAAAATCGATTGGCAGATTTTACCCATACTTGTCAAATAAATTATTCAACAAATCATTTTTGCTTTATTTGATCATCTGTAACAGCATTTCTGACTCTTCTGTGATCAGGATACCCTCTAAATAAATAAACATTCTTGTCCCCAGACACTTTAGGAATTGTACAGTTGGTTTCCATCATCATGGTAAAAGACCTCTGTGTAGCTCTGAATGAATACCATTATTCTTTGTGGGTACAGGCCTGGGTTCAAAGAGAACGTGAGAACCCTTTGTAATTTGTGTGCATAGGGATACTCCATAAAGCAGGTTGCATATCTACTCCATAAAGCAGGTTGCATATCTACCCTTGGTTGGAAAGGTGGCAAGACATTGAATCCAGGTTGAACATGTAGTAATGTGCTACAACACACTTTGTTTCTTGGATGGGTAAAACTGGTGAGGTGTGTGGGAACCAGTGGGAAATGAAGCAACATCGGCTGTGTCTTCAGGAAGGGAGGAGGACTCAAGATAGACATTAGTCAAAACCAATCAGTAAAGAAGGGAATGTAAATTGGTATTTATAGGGCACTCAGATAGCTTCCCTTTGAGTGTGAGCCATAGACCCTACCCTCTGATACTGGGGTTTCACATGGAACCTAAGGCTTGTTTACAGTTTCTTTAATCATGGTGACCTACTTCACTATTTTGTTATAGGATGGGTGATAAAAATATGCAGCTCTGATTTGCAGTTATTAATGCTCAAAACTATTTAAGCTCAATATGGTTCCCACAGTGTGATTTGCTTCTAACAGCTCACCTGCATGAAGGAGTGGATTTTCTACCACAGCAATCTGTGCGAAGCAGCTAGCTGCAAATGAGACTATTATCATTATCTAACAGTCTTGAAGGAACCCTAGCTGAAATAATAATGTTTTACAATTGTTCTATCTAAATTACAATTAAAATAGTCATTTTCTTAATAGGAAATTTGAATGAACTGAGGAAAATGTCTTTCTGAGTTAGGACAGGTTATGGCAAACCTTGGAAGTCATATTTTATATTAAGGATAAATTTATAAATAGTTTATAAAGGATTTGTAAATTATTAATAGATGTTAGAAGCATGTTACAGATGTAAGTAGCATGTGTTATAGATGGTTATAAACACAACAGTAAAATATATTATATTCAGTTATAAACTACGATGATTAAACTATGAGTAACCAATTGACCCATCAGACTCTAACAATTAATCTTTTAATAAAACATCTATTAATCACATATTAAACTTTTATAAACTATTTATAAATGTACCCTTAATATAAAATTTAGGGGGACAATTATGAGGGGACAAATACCAATTGAAAGTTGCCATGTACATGTCAATTATATATTTGTTTAATTTTATTATTATTTTGTTTATTACTACTGCTTCCATAGAAACAACATCACTTTGGGGATTATTATGGTTTCAGAGTGTCACTTAGTGCAGGGTTCTCAACCTTTTTTCTGTGTGAGCCGCCCCCCACATTCTATAAAAACTCCCTGACCTACCTGTGCCACAACTGGTTTTCTGCATATCATAGAATCATAGACTTTAAGGTCAGAATGATCGTCTAGTCTGGTCTGACCTCGTGCACAACGCAGACCGCAGAATCTCACCCACCCACTCCTGTATCAAACCCCTAACCTATGTCTGAGCTATTGAAGTCCTCAGATTGTGGTTTAAAGACTTCAAAGTGCAGAGAATCCTCCAGCAAGTGCCCCGTGCCCCATGCTGCAGAGGAAGGCGAAACCGCCCCCAGGGCCTCTGCCAATCTGCTCTGGAGGAAAATTGCTTCCCGACCTCAGATATGGCCATCCGCTAAACACTGAGTATATAAAAAGTCAAAACTTTCATTAGGGCATAATAAGCTGGGCAATTGCCCATGGCCCCCCACCTGCAAAGATGAGTTGCTCAGGCTTCTTCTTCAGCCTTGGGTGGCAGGGCTCAGGCCCCTGACTTCAGCCCAGGGTGGGGCTTCGGCTTTCTGCCCTGGGCCCCATTAAGAATAATGCCAGCCCGGCTTGGCAGACCCCCTGAAACCTCATCGCGGCTCCCCAGGGGGCTCTGGACTCCTGGTTGAGAACCACTGATTTACTTCACTGCACAGTAAGTAATTTGTATAAATTAATTGGGAGTGGATGTTTTGAATTTAATCAACTTTCTACATGTGTCCTTCTATAGGCATCAAAAGTACACATCCCTAGTTCTGTACAGTCAAGACATGGTGATACAAATATAATTTACCTGTAACATAGTGAGTTGTACTCCAATTGCATACGCTTAAACAAAGCAAAGACAAATAGCTAGATCAGATAGCTATGTGTGTTCTCTTGATGGAAATTTCTTTACAGAAAAGATTGTGTGCAAAAAATTACTTTATGTTAAGCAGATTCCAGTGGCTGTCTGTGTATGTATGATTGCATGTGCAAAAGGCAGAGTGTAACTCAATCATAGTTGTCATTGTTTTGAACACAAAAGACCAGGCTCATCCCTGGTGAAATGTCCTTGAATTTGGTCCAAAGGCTTCATAATCTGCAACATTTCATATATCAAGAAAAGGTGAGGAGCACCAAGGAGCTGTGTAGACATTGGGGCTTGGGTTGCAGTCCAAGCTCTGAGACCCTCTCACCTCACAGAGTCCTAGAGTCTGGGCTCCATCGGAGCCCAAACATCTACACCGCAATTAAACAGCCCCTTAGTCCGAGCCTTGCTGGACTGAGCCAGCTGGCATGGGCCAACCATGGGCTTTTAATTGCCATGTAGACATACCCAGAGAGACTCCAGGTTTAGCATTCCTCTTTTATTTTCCCTATAGCTCCAACTAAGGTCAGTGAGGATAGCTGCTGGGAGAAAATCATAGAAATGGTTAATTGCTTGGGCAATTCAGCATAACGTCCTTAACGTTTAAATGTTGTTGCATTAAACAATAGCAGGGCTTTGTATTTCAGAACAGAAATAGTGAGTTAGGAACTTAGACCCCCACATAAATCAGTGAATACATCAGCTACTGGTGAGCAAGAACCTTGGCCTGGGTGGTCAGGTCCTGCAAGGCAGAGTGGGAGGGAATGACAAAGGTTGCTTTCAGACACCTTTGAACTTAGCTGACTCCATGCTGGACCAGAGTGCCCCAACGTAAATTAAAACAAACACTGGGCTGCTCTAATTTACACTGGCTGGTAACAACCTCAGAGGTTGTTATGCAACTGGGAATGACAGGAGCACAAGGTGAATCCCCAGCTGTCCTTTTAGGGCAGCTTTATATCTCCTTTGTACCATGGATGCTGTGGATCTAGCCCAGTTTTCTCATTGTTCTTTGCCTTTACAGAATACAGACTTAAGATGGCTGTTACTATGCCTTACACACTGAAATCTATGATGACTTTATTTTGTCAAACTGTTTAGAAGCAACTTCACTGCAAACTCAAGGCATGGTGATACAAATCTAACAATGAGTTGTCAGTGATCAGGATGTGAGCAATTGTGCCTAGTGGTTAGAGCAGAGGTCAGGCAAAGTGGCTAGAGCAGGATTCAGACAGTAGAGCCAAGGGTCAGAACTGGAGTTAAGGGACGGAAGCCAGAGCTCAGGGTCAGAGCCAAAGTAAAAAATCAGAACCAATTAAACAATAATAGATTATCTGATCCAGGAATAATCCTATTTTTTGGTTTTGAAGGAAAAACTTCCACTGACGAGCATACAAATTTATTCATATAAGGAGTAATTAGATTTAGCTCTGAATAGAACTTTTCTAGCAGCCTCAACTTTGGTTCTCTTTGTAATCTTCATTTTTACTTTGTGGGGAAAGTAAAACAAAACAAAACAAACAAACAAAAAACCTTTCCCCTTGGATTATTTTCCACTTTTGCAAGTGTAAGTGAAAAAGGCATGTCAATAAAATATGACCTCTCTAGAAACCTAACATAAAACAGTTGTCCTGGAGAGAATTCTGAGTCCACCAAATTCATTTTGTAATCCTGTAGAGGAATTCAGTGTTTACGTACAGTGTGTCAAACTTACAATCTAATACACATGCAACCCGAGAAAGAGAGAGAGGGAAAGCATTTATGGAAGTTTCAGAAAGGGAAAAGTCAATATTTTGTTTTCAATTTTATGTGACGTACAATTCAGCCTACAAATTAAAGCAATGGAAAAAAATGTGAAAGTGTGGTGTTCACTTGTGATTTTCAGATAAAGTAATGCTAAAGTATTTCTCAAAGGTATAGATTAAATGTTCATTACGTAAATGTACTTCCCCATCAATCTATCCTTTGTTCATTTAGATAGAGTGTCACACTGTTTCCATGTCAAACAACTCCTGATTACAAATAAATAATTCAGCACTGAGATACGCTGTCCACAGTGCATGAAAAAGGGAAACAAACTGGAAAAGAACGTCAATACATTTACACTACTAAATTTCAATCGACTCATTCTGATTGGATAATTAAGCTCCAAAATCAACAACAACAAAAAACTGCTTCCAAAAGGGGAGAGATTAAAAAGACCGTGACTGCTCAGTTTAGAAAAGAGACAACTAAGAGAGGGATATGATAGAGGGCTACGAAATCATGAATGGTGTGGTGAAAGTGAATAAGGCACTGTTATTTACCCCTTCACATAACACAAGAACCAGGAGGTGCCCAATGAAATCAGTAGGTAGTAAAACAAAAATAAGGAAGTACTTCTTCACACACCACACAATCAGCCTGAGGAACTCATAGCCAGGAGAATGTTGTGAAGGCCAAAAATATAACTAGCTTCAAAAAAGAATTACCTGTAGATAAATTCTTGGAGGATACGTCCATTAATGGTTATTAGCCAGCATGGTCAGGGATGCAACCCCGTCATCTGGATTTCCCTAAACTTGTGACTGCCAGAAGCTAAGACTGGACAACAGGGGATGGATCACTTGATGAGTCTCTGTTATGTTCATGCCCTCTGAAGCGTCTGGCACCAGCCACAGCTGGAAGACAGGATACCAGGCAAGATGGACCATTGGTCCGACCCTTGTGGCACTTCTTGTGTTCTTATGGTATGTTCTCTTTGTTTGTTGTGAGAGCAAAAATGGAAGGGAAACAACTAAGGGAGTTTACTAACAGCCAACTCATTGCAGTTAAGGGGGAAATCTGAGGGCAAACCGAATCAACTGAGTCTAAGAAAAAAGTTCCAAAAATGCATTACAGAATGGGCTAAGTCATTTCAGCCATATCATGAACCAGCAAGGAGCCCAAGAGTGCATTTATTAAAGTATTATTTTGCTTTATTATTAAATAACACAAGTAGTTTGTCTTCTCTAAAAAAATAGATCTACATTTAAATGATATAATACAAAAATTAAGATCCCTTTTGTTATGGGATCAGACTCATGGTCTGTCTGCTTCAGTATCCTGTGGTCGGTAGCAGCTCCTTTAGAAGAAGGGGAAAGAATCCCTGTAACAGAAAATTATGGAATAAATTGCCTAGAGGGGAAGTTTCTACCTAACCCTTGATCCCTTAATGGTTGGCTTATGACCTGAAACATGAGTGTTTATTTCTTTTATATCTTTTATCCTTTCTAATGTAACTGCAGATGTTCTTATGATTCATACAAATTTCCTCATTATTCTTTTCTTAATCATACTAGGCTCTTGCCCTCTATAATATAGTAAAGGAAGGGTCACTAGGTGGCATTGTTACACATCACCTTACAAGTTTTTCTTAGCATGGGAGCAGTGTACAATCTTTGAAGAAATGCTACATTGTTGTTAGTTTTGTAATGCAGATTCTTTTGGAGGCGCTGTTGTAAATAACAAGAGAATTTTCCCTTTGGGTTAAGCTCTTACAACAATGTGGTTGTTCAAGCACATTAACTAATGTAAATTATAAATGATTTGTGTCATAACATAGAATAAATCTGAAACTAAATCAATGTTTCCATGATACAGAATCTAGGAATGGTTGCTAATGAATTGAACAATAGTACTTAGGAAGTCAATGATTGACAAAATGGCAACAGATTGTCTGATCAAGGAACAAGCTATGCTATGTATTAAGTTTCCAGAAATATTAAGTCACTAAAGTTAGCCCTCAGTTGATATTTAAAATAATGTTACATATTTCCAGATATGTTCTTTATTGTTATTTATTTATTTGATTTTATGATTAGTGCCATTGTTAATAATTTTTGATCTCGTAACACAGATTTTGTTCAGTAATTCTAAACATGCATAAGTATTTATTAGACAACTGCTAATTAAACTGGAGTTAATCTATAACAGCACAAATTACAATACATTACACATTTAGAAATAGGATATGAATATTTTGTGTTTTCATTAGTTTAGCTGAATAAAGAAAGTATTACAACTTTAACAGGCAATGAAATCAGTGATCCAAATTTCCCATAGTTCACCAGGAAACTATCAAATTTATATCTGGATTAATGATGTGTGACATCTAAGTAAATATTGGAAACCAAACCATCTTTATTCAGGACTAGATCTTCCCATATGTGGAAGAGGAAACAGACCGAAAGAAAGAGAGACATATGCAACTAATGGGAATGGAAACCACACAGATCTGAGTTCACGTGCTTGGAAATGGGGCATATTGTGTCTGTAGAATCATTCTTCCTACCATCACTCAAGGGTACGTGTTTCTGCCAGTAGTTTGCAGAGTTTAGGACTGGAGGGTAGGCAAGCTGTGGGCCAAGGTTTGGAGGTGGTACACATCCATGAGGTTAGGAAGTTCTAGGTCTTGCCACAGTTGGATTTTTGGAAATCCTCAGGTCAAATCCCCTGTCAGTCTGATGAGGGAGAGTTCCCTGCACATCTCAGAATGATATTAAGGAAATTCAGTGAATGCAAACAAGCAAATATACCAGTGCAGGAATAATTTGATATGGGATATGGCTCTTTGGTAGTATGTAATGGAACAAAATATTACAAGACTTACATGAAAAATGGTGTTTGGTGGAAGACATGTAGTGAGTGAAGGTAGTAATTAATGTTTTTCAGTGTTAAATGTTCTGTTTCCTGGTCAAGAAAGGAGCACAGAGAAAGGATTACGAACCAAAATATTAACTGATAGAGGTTTCAAACCACACCTGGAGCTTGGAATAACCATTATTATGTCAACAGCATACCTAAAATAAATCTCCAGTTGCTCTAAGAATTTCTTTTAAGAGACAACCTTCTGTTCTAAGTGAGCTCTTCAAAGTAACCCCCAAGATTTCAAACTGGCCTTGTAAAACTTCTCATTAAAGGACACTTGTCCTAAGCAACCAAGTTCTGTTCCTTTGGCTGGTTGCTTAGTACACAGCCAAAGTGTGTACAGGCTCATGTTGGGACAAATCGTCCCTCCTGTTGGGACCCATCCCATTGGGTGTGGCAAAATTAACCGCTGTGCAGAGTAAGCTGCGGTCTGGAGATTTGGGGGAAATTCAATAGACCCGAACACAAAGTGAACTGTCTCTTTACTACTCTCCAGATCTCTTCTCTTGGGACAGCTGGCTGTGCTGGGACACACACTGCCATAGGACATTAGCAGCTGGGCCACCTTCCTAACCTTCCAGGATATCACAACAACAAGAGTTAATGCCACTTAGACTCCGATACCCTTCTTCCCACCCACAAAAAATTAGCTTTATTTTTGTGAAAATGCCATAATTTTCCACACTCTGCAGATCTCTCCGAGAGTCGCAATCTGTCCTCTTGTCATTCATAAAGTAAATTAGTCAGTGGCGAAAAAGCTGAGGGCAGCACAATGGCAAGCAGAGGGCAAAAGATGCTGGGATTGAAACCTCTTTCACCTGGTGTAGTTGTTCAGCTCAGCCTACCTAAAAGTAATTAAACTGTTTCCCCCAAACAAAATTATTACCGAAAGCTAAAGTTCTTTCATTTTTTATTTTCCTTCAGAGAATGAGTACAGCTGTTGTCCATCCCTGTTCAACAAAATATTCAACCGCGTGTTAAACTTAAGGCACTTGCTTCAGTTCCGTTGACTTCAATAAGACTCAGGTATGTGCCTAAAGTTAAGCACATACCTAAGTGCTGCTTTGAACAGGGATGGACTTAGGGATGTGCTTAAATGCTTTGCTGAATTGAGGCCCAGGTGAGTAGAATGCTGCTGAAGACCAAATAATTCAGCAAATTTAAGGAAAGAGTCAGTAAATCTCACCCAGGTAAAATGTCCATAGATTCCAGTAGGAGTTTTGCCTATATACAGATTTCTGGACTGCCTTTTTAATCTGAGGGTACGTCTACACTACGGGATAATTCTGAATTACATTAAACCGTTTTTATAAAACAGTTATTATAAATTCGATGTCACGCGGCCACACTAGGCACAGTAATTCGGCGGTGTGCGTCCATGGTCCGAGGCTAGCGTCGATTTCTGGAGCGTTGCATTGTGGGTAGCTATTCCATAGTTATCCATAGTTCCATCCAGTCTCCCCTGCCCCTTGGAATCTGGGTTGAATCATTGTCGCGGGTGGTTCTGGGTAAATGTCGTCAGTCATTCCTTCCTCCGGGAAAACAACAGCAGAATCCTTTCGCGCCGTTTTCCCTGGTTTGCCCTGGCAGATGCATAGCACGGCAACATGGAGCCCGTTCAGCTTTTTTTTTTTTTTTTTTTTTTACAGTTACCGTATGTGTACTGGATGCCACGGACAGAGGCGATACTCCAGCGCTACACAGCACCATTCATTTGCTTTTGCATGATAGCAGAGATGGTTACCAGTCGTTCTGTACCGTCTACTGCGGAGTAAACTGGCAATGAGATGACGGTTAGTCTCTCCCCTTGTACTGTCTACTGCTATCATGAGTGCCCCTGGCTGAGATCGGGGGGCGCAAAAGCAAAACTGGGAATGACTCCCGGAGTCAATCCCTCTTTATGGTTCTAAAATAGAGTCAGTCCTGCCTAGATATGGGGCAAGTGTACTAGAGGACCAGTGTATCAAAGAGCACAGCTGCTCCATGTCAGTATTCACAGGGGGTGCCCCAGCAACAACCCCACCCGTTGCTTCCTCTCCCCCAACCTCCTAGGCTACCGTGGCATGTCCGCCCATTTGTGTCATGAAGTAATAAGAATGCAGGATAAGAAACACTGAGTTTTAGCGACATAAATGAGGGGGAGGCAGCTCCCGGTGCTATGATAGTCCAGGCAGTACAAAATCTTTTCTTTACACATGAAAGGGAGGGGTGATTGAAGCTCAGCCCCCAGTTGCTATGATGAAGACAGTTACCAGCTGTTCTGTCCCTCTACTGGAAGTGACCAGGAATCATTCTTTTTTAGCGAGGCACCCCCCCCGGCTGGCCTCATCTCAGGCAACATGTTAGGTATTGAGCAATTTACAGCATTGGAGCACTCGGTTATAAGGACCGTTACCAGTCCTACTGCACCGTCTGCCACGGGAGAGGGAGAGAGCGAATGCTGCGCTTCATTGCTGCAGCATAGAGTCTACCAGCAGCATTCAGTACACATAGGTGACATGAAAGAAGTCAAGAAATGATTTCTTTCCCTTTTCTTTCACGTGGTGGGCGGGGGAGTAAACTGAGGAGCTATTCCTGAACCATACCAAAAATTGTGCTTTGAACCTACGTATGGGAGTTCAAGCCAAGAATGGCAAATACTTTCGGAGACGCTGTGGAACTCTGGATAGCTGAAGTCCTCAGTATCCCCTCCCTCCCTCCCTCCATGAGCGTCCGTTTGAGTCTCTGACTTCTCGTTACGCTTGTCAGGCAGCACTGTGTAGCCTGGAGATTTTTTTTTCAAACGCTATGGCATTTCGTCTTCTGTAACGGAGCTTTGATAGAACAGATTTGTCTCCCCATACAGCGATCAGATCCAGTATCTCCTGTACGGTCCATGCTGGAGCTCTTTTTGGATTTGGGACTGCATTGCCACTCGTGCTGCTCAGAGCTCCACGCTGGGCAAACAGGAAATGAAAATCAAAATTTCGTGGGGCATTTCCTCTTTACCTGGCTACTGCATTGCTGTCCAGAGCGGTCACAGTGGTGCACTGTGGGATACCGCCCGGAGGCCAATACCGTCGATTTGCGGCCACACTAACCCTAATCCGATATCGTAATACCGATTTTAGCGTTACTCCACTTGTCGGGGAGGAGTACAGAAATCGATTTAAAGAGCCCTTTATATCGATATAAAGAGCGTTGTAGTGTGGACGGGTACAGCGTTAGATCGATTTAACACTGTTTAAATCGATTTAAACGCGTAGTGTAGACCAGGCCTGAATGTTCACTTTCCCATCTCTCAACTATGCCATACTTCTATGTATGTATGTATGTATGTACATATGTATGTATGTATGTATTTATTTGCTAGTTGAAAAGCAGGATGGGAGGGGGGTTGTTACTCTAAAAATTGTCAGTATCATCAGGAGAAAAATGTTCATCTTCTCAAAAACTGAGAGAAACTTAAGATATTTAGTCTGTGTTTTGTCACCTATCTGCAAATATATATCTGAATAGGTATCTCTGGCAACCATATTGCTTGCCAGTTGCATAAAGAGACAGTAGGGAGATACAGTGTTAATGACTATTAGCAAGGGGTCAGTGAAACTCCCATCAAAGACTAGCAGCCATTTGTGTATTACTGCAAGTGTCTGATCTTTCATACTTATTTTCCATAAGAGCAGGGAAGTTAATGATTTTTCATATATAGGCTAATTAGACCTCTCTAAAACATAGTGATCATATTTGTTAGCGGGAGCAGTTTGAAGCAGATAGAATCAGTCTCTATTAGTTAGAGAAGATGTCCCTGTTCTGTCGTATTAAATCATCTTATTAACATCTGAAAAGGTGTTATGTCATATTTGGAGTTGCTGTGAACTATTCACCAGCACTGCCACTGCTGTGGCAAACAAACATTCATAGGATTATGTGAAACAAGTGGGCTTTATCACAAGAAGATAATATCATAGTAAAACATGATTGTCTTCAATTCTGTGGTAGAACTATGTATAATAACTAAGATCTGTGAGGGTTCTGATGTGCTGTAGCTGGATAAATATCAGTCAATCATCATAACACGATGGTATCACTAGTGGTGATTTGCTGTATTATTGTAATTATAATTTGGCATGTATGATCAGCCAGATTGGAACTCCTAGACTATTAGAGTAAAAGTTTGTGCCCTATGTCATCTGAAAAGAAATTTCCCCTGGATTTGCTTGAAGGTCTTGAATTGACCTTATAACTCAAAATATACATTGGGGAGGGCATGTGGAATGTCATAAAGCTGGAATGAGAGAACAAAATGAAAACATGTTTGTAGTCATCCCCTTAAAATAATCCCCAGAGGCTCTTAAAGACACCCCATAAAGCAAACTCAAAACTGGAGTGAACATAATTTAGTGTAAATGTGACTACAGTTATTTTTCTTCAGTGAATTTACTGGTCATGAAAAGTGCCTGGGAAGTGACTGAACATGGAGAAAACCTTCACTCTGGTCAGTGATTCTACACACAGTGAGTAAGGATAGCTCTCCTCTCTCAAGCAATAACAGAGAGGTTTGGGGCCAAATCATTCTGAGTTTCCTGTTCATCTGAAAGTAAAACTAGGTAGGTGAAAATTTTGCTAGTTATAAATTGAATTTTGATTTACCACATTCCTAACTCTTTTATTTTTATTTGCTTTTCATGGATATTTCCATGGGCAAATGTGTCTTGTTTAAATGAATGCTTGTGGAAAGTTGATTTATAGCAGGAAGCCAAAATTATTTTTTGACTAAATGGAATGTGTTTGTTATGAAGTAAGCTTCGTGTTTTCTTCAGTACAGTAAATTTGTCCAGAAAATACTTTGTATTTGCAGCAGGTTACTATGATCTGCCACTAGTGGAAGTGCTAGCTTCTGATGACTAAGCTATGCTGGTGGTGCCCATTTTTGGATTGTCCCCAGGACCCTGCATGGGGTCAAGCATGTTTTTTTTGACAGACCATTCTCCTGTGCTGTACTCCTTTTGCCACAGTGTGTTCTAAAGATAGTTACAAATAGAGCACAATAGAAGAATAGACATATTGAAATGTTTCTCAAACCGTCCTGTGTAGGGCCTTGTTCTGGGATCTAACGGCTCCCTTCCAAACTAAGATGTAACATGTATACAGTACTTGCATCTCAATTACGAATTCATTTGTGGCAATGGCTGTGGTGAACAGTGAGAGGTGACAGAAAATTGGAGTCTAAGGAGTTCCCTAATTTCATTTGGAAGCTATATGAAATATTTCTGAAAAGTGTTTAATAACAAGACAGCATGATGGGGAAGGATGGTGTTCCAAATCCCCAGACTAGAGATTTGGCACTAATGCAGATAAGAAAAATAAATAAACGTGACTCCGGCTAATACTATTACAGTAGAGTCTTCTTTTTTCTCTAGCAGTGCTGTCTTAGGCAAGGTCTAACTCAATTCTCAATTCTTAAGCATTTTCCATGCATTTATCACACCTATAAGCAACACAATTTATGGGATACAATTCCTTGTCTGTGTTCTTTTAATCAAGAATCTCAAATGGCATCAAAAAAAAAATCAAAAAGGTCTTAAACACCTTCTTTCACTACTTCTCCAAGATGTCATGTTTAAAAGAACCAACCAGTCTAAGACTGCAGTAGACTAATTTAAAATAAGATATAGGAAGAACAGAGCTTAAATTCAGATTAAAACAAAACAAAAGAAAAGATCTGTGTAACATATCCAGCTCAACACTCTTATGTAGATGGGTTCACTGTAGGCTTGCTTAGAATGAATAGTGAGAGCAAACTTAAATTTGTAGAAAAGTCATCCTTTCTCCCTCCTGACACTTTTAGCCAAGCAGTATCTCAGAGATTCAGTCTCTGGTTTTATGTGACTCAGTCCCTCTTCCCTTCCCAACTTGTATCCCAGCCCTTTATAGTCTGTGAACCTGATCCTTTTTTGAGGTTAAAGGTATGATAGAATTTATTATTGTATCAGGCATTCAGGTGTAGGTTACACCAGCGTTTCTACAATCTAATGCATTATACTGTGTATCATCCAGGGGAATGTAATAATCTCTTCTTGTACAATGGTGGTTGTCTTCTAAATTGTCTAGCATCCCTTCCCTGCCCCGCTCCCCACGCCCCAGCTGCGGAGGTCAACTTCCTCTTTCAGAACCCAAAATTTCAATTGCACCGTGGATTTTCAGTCAACCTAAAGGGTCAAGGTGACTGGGCCTAGTTTTGCATGCCAGTTGTTTCTGGTTAGAGGTTAGATTGAGTCAAGTTCAATTTGACTTTAAAGCAATTATATATATTAATATATATATATTAATAATTTGGTGAAGTTGCCTTGTGCCAGTATTTTTACTTTATATCAAGAATGAATTATTGGTAGATTTATTTAATATGTTACACTCACAGCAGTAACAAATACAGGTAGTGAAGATAGTTTACAAATATTTACATTTTGCAATTGGTTCATATGAAACATGTTTGAACGGTTTTGAAAAAGGAAACATAAGAATCTGAGTCTGGGCATGAAAAATTTACCAATGGAAAAATAGGTGAAATGTATGCAGATAAAATGCTGTATAGGCTTTAAAAATATGACTGATTTGATTTTCTACACATATCGACAAATATTTATTAGATACGTAGAAAAACTTACAGCAACATACAAATCAAGTAAAATTTTGAGTCCTCAGTTATGAAATTCCACTGGTGTTAAAACTGGAGTAATACAGTGGTAAAGCAGGCCCTAAAGGGAAATTTGCAAAGGTATGAAGGATAGTTAGGCTCCCAGTTCCCATTAACTTTGATTTTTCCATGGCAGCTGGGGGCCTAACAAACTGTTGAGCCTTTGAAAATCTCTTTAGTGATTACATATGACTGCAAAATATGACTGCAAATGAGGATACTTAATTGTATTTTCTGTAGATATTTGCAAATCAGTTATCCAGTTTTACATCCTATTCTAGTTTTTTTTTTAGATGTATGATTTTTGAGGCATGTCTAATTGATGATGATTCATTTAAAATGATAGCAGTAGTCAACAGTGAGTAGAAAAAAAAAGCTTGTGAATATGTTGACATTAAGAGCTGATGGAGGTGTTGATTTTTGCAATTTTGAACCATCCAGACTTATTTCCAGGCTCTCCATCAAAATATGAATATGGTAGATGCTCTGAATCTCAAATGGTTGAGAGAGGTCTCTCTTCTGTCTCAGTTGTGTGTTTTGGTTATATTATTGATTATTGTGTGAAGTTCTTTCAGAGGGTGACCCTTGCACTTTCAGAGGAAGAAGAGCCTGTGCAACTGTGCCTCATCAGTTCACTCCAGCTAGGTTTAAAAGAGTGCACTTGGACTCCATGAAAGGGAAACCTGGTGAGTCAGGGATCCCTGACAGCACAAATTGGAGAAGCAAGAAATAGGGCAGGCGACAACTGCCTTGGAGAGAGTGTGTAGGGAGGGAAAAAGCCTGGGAATGGGGAGGAATTGGCTAAAAGACCAGCAGGGGGGCTAGTTTGCTGACTGTTGTGAGCTAGCGAGACAGTTCCAGAAGGTAGAAAAGGGCTGAGTTGATGGAGTGTGTTTTAGGCAGAAGAGTCATGGGACAGGTCACTCCCTGGAGAGTGAGGCCCTGAAACAAGAACAGAAAGGAACTGGGAACTGAGTGCTGCTGGGGGACTCACAGGTGAGTAGCTTAGAAAAGCACTGTACATTTCTATGTTGCACTGTGGGAATTGGGAGAACCGGTTTCCCCCTGAGGTTTCTAGGGATCGTGGTATGTGTGTCTGAATAAATAATGTGGAAAGGTGAGATTTTGAATGGACACTGGGAAACACTGTGTTCTTTTGTATAGCTGGACCAAGGGAAAACTGAGGTAGGCACACTGGTCATGCTCCAGGAGGGTGCTCCAGGCGGGGCTGCCCTACGATAGTTCGGTATTCTGATCATGCTGCTGCCAGTAAACTGTAGATCGGTGTTCATTGCAGCCTAGACATCTAATGCTTTATTATGAGAGTTTGCTCTACTTCTACATTTAAAAATCTATCCTTCAATTGAGGTATTTTAATGTGAGTCTGAAGTAGTCAACTAAGATTGGCTTGTAATAATTGGTGATGTATACTAGGGGTCCAGCCCTGTAGTACAGGGAGTCCTCGGACTTACGTTGGATGCCATATATGATGCTTTTCAATTGACTGCCCGTTTTGCCACTACAATGCTTATTTCACCCTTATGACACTTGATTTGCATAACATTCGTTTGAAATCACTTCCTGGTTGCATTATACTGGGATGGAGCTGGAAGGGGAAGCTTGTTGCCGGGTAGGGTTGCCACTTGTTTTTGATTGGCTCATGGCCCTGGGCTCAGCCAATCAGAAAGCTTGAACAGTGATTGGCTGAGGCTCAGCATGCATGTCATTCTCCCTGGCTTTCTGAGTCTGTGTTGCCGGCATTCTTAGAAGCATATGTGAGTTTATATGTTTATCTGAATGCTGTTTACAAAATATAATGTATAGTAAATACATTGATGTTGCAACATTAGTCATCAATAATTCATTTAGTACAAAAATCTGGGTTATTGTGGTGAAAATCTTGTATCAAGCCTTGGTTCAGGAACCAATTCTCACTTCATACCATTGATTCTTATGGGAAAAGTGGTTTCGATTTACAACATTTCAACTTACAATGCAATTCCGAGGAGCAAATTGTGTCATAAGTCTGAGGAGTCACTGTAGTTAAAATTTGTATTGATTCGATTTAAATGGTAATTTTCTGTATGAGGACTGGCCCCAGGTATCCCCAAACTGATGAATCCAAAGTAACCAAACTTTCACTGCAGGATCTGACGTTTATAGAAATGAACGTTCTTAGTTAAGTCAGAGAAGGAAATTCTCAGTATATACAAGAAACGAAATCCTGGCCCCACTGAAGTCAATGGGAGTCTTGTCAGGAAGGCTAATTTCTGTAGCAAGTGGCAGGAAGATATTATTTCAGAAGCGTTCAGGAAGCTGTATTAATTTAAAGATTGAAGAGCAAGCTTTGGAAACTGGTGGCAGATGGAATGAATCCTGGAGGAAATCCACTCTGAAATAGCTTACTGAGCAGTGGTGAACTAGATTCAGTTACATCAGGATTTGGTCACTTGAAATTGAATGCATAAAATTGCATTAAGAATTATTATTTGTATTACTGTAGCACCTAGGAACCCCATTTATCAACCAAGGCCCCATTGTGCTAGGTGCTGTACACACATTCTGCTTTATTTTTTAACAGATTTAGGATCTGATCCAATGTCTATTGATGTCAATGGGAGTCTTTCAAGTGATTAATGAAGGGCACTGCTTTACGTTCCACTGCTTCACATTCCCAGCTCTGATATAGTGTGGGTATTAACTAGAAACCATTTTATTTTAACCAGGAGAACTGCAGCATAAGTACCATGTTTAATGAGCCTCTTGCTTCGCTAGAATTTTGATAGGGGGCAGAGTAGATTGTCTCCTCAGAATTTGTGCTGGCAGCACATGGCCAGTGATCCCTCCTTCCACCACAACCAACTAGTTGTTAATCTAGTCAGGTGTTAATGCAGCATGAGGCTCATTAATGCTTTTCACCCTCCATTCTGTAGAACCTTCTTAAAACAGGTCCCAAGGGACAGCAGAATGCAGCAGTAGCCAAGGGCCATTAAAGGACTGTCTACACAGCAAAGAAAAACCAGCAGCTGGGCCATACTAGCCGACTTGGTCTGCAGGGCTTGGGCTGCGGGGCTGTTTCATTGCTTTGTAGACTGCCAGAGGCCAGCAGTCTACACAGCAATGAAATAGCTGTATAGCCCGAGCCCCGCAAGCCCAAGTTGGGGCCAACCATGCATCTTTGCTATGTAGAAATACCCTAAGCTAAGGGTATGTCTACACTGCAGCTGGCAGATATGATTCCTAGGTTGGGTAGACAGACTCTCACTAGCTTTGCTTGAGCTAAAACATAGCAGAGTGGACATTGTGGCATGGACAGTGGCTCAGACTAGCCAAACAAGTCCAAGTCATCCTGACCTTCTAGGTCCTAGCTTGGGTGTCTATCCTGAGCCACTACCCATGCCACAAGGTCCACGTGGCTATTTTTAGCATGCTATCTCAAGCACAGCTAGAGCGAGTTTGTCTACCTGTGCTGGTAATCTCAGCTCCCAGCTGCAAAGTAGAACATACCCTAATGGTCATGCAGTGTCTATGGGTCTTGGAAACCAAATTTCTTCCCAGTTTTCAGGGGGGCTGGAATGGAGAGCTTTATTATGCCCTGTTTCCCTCTGGCATAAGTTAAAGCTGCCCCCTTGCAGCTACTCATTATGCTAGCCATTCAGACACAGGACTCCGAATCTCTAAGTATTTTGTTAGCTTAGTTAAAACTGCACTAGCGAAAAGCACCCCATACGGTTAATATCACATATTTTCTGATTGGAATGCTTGATGGTAACTGCAAATAAACAGAATGAAATAATTAACAAGAGCATTGTTCCATTGCAGTGTCTCAACAGATAGTTGTTCCAGTGGGAGAGGACAGCAAGACCTTTAAGCAGCTGCAATGAAAGAACAGCTGACAAGCTTTGTTGGGTGTAAACGCGAAATGTACATTCAGTGTACTTGTTTTATCTTTTGTTCTAACATCTGTGACTTAGTCTATATGCCACTAGCAATTACTTGTGGAATTCTGGTAAAGAAAATAAAATATGATTACAAGTAGGAAAGCAAATATGATGAGTTATCATGGCCATTATAGCATGAGAATACTGATCTGGCATTCTTGAAATGGCTTAACTGCAGTACTAATGCAATCAATCAGTTTTATTTGTGTAATATACTAACTCTCTTTTAAATATATATCTTTAATCTCCTAACAAAATATGTCCTTTATTATATCCATTCACATTGTATACCTCTCTCTGTCTCTCTCTCTTTTTCAGCCTTGTTTCCAGAAGAGCTCTTATAAATGTTGCCCCAAGCTGTTACCACTTCATGGATCATCTGGCAGGAAATGAAACTTCATTTGGAAGGGAGAATATAGATTTTCATGAATACCGCTCACAAATGAGTATCAAAATGATACTATTCTTTACTCTGTTCTCATTTTCAGCATAATTAAACTGGGGCAAAGCGTGGAAAGTATGTGGGCTGTTAGTCTCCAAATGTATTAGACTCCACGTCATGACAAGGATCTCTTAGAACTGCCTCTCTACTTTACCTTACTCCCATTTGCAATAACCTCTCTGCCACTGAAATTGCTCTCATCATTACCCTCTCTAATATGCCAAGTGTTAGAATGCTTTAAGGGGAGTGTGGCAGTTTCAGTTCCCAAATGTGACATATAGCAACGCTGGTGATAGTAAATAAGAGAGGTGTCTTCTATGCTGACGTGTGCCCTGTTAAATAAGAATGGAAAAAAAGGTCGGGGGTGTGCCCAGGAAGTTCTAAGTGCATGTACAATTACACAATTGCTGCTCTGAGCCATGCATGTACGTAGTCACCTGAAGTTAAAGGGGAAAAAAAAAGAATGCTTTTCTTTTTAAACTTGTTTAACGTGTTTTGATAATGCGAGGGTTTGTACGTCAGCAGTAATTCATATTTAATTTCACTTTTCATTAGCTTGGCTCACTGCCAGTTTTGATAAAGCTGCTCTCTCGGCAAAACTTCTTAAATGCAGCAAGCTGTTTTCTCTCTTCCTCCAGCTTCCCTAGCTGAGAGATTGGCTCAGAAAGGGGCTTTTGTAGCAGAATGCCACCATAAGTGGATTGCCGTAGGAGTTCAACTGTGATACTCAAAGAATAAACATGAGATATCAAACTTCTTAATGACTTACATAAGATGTAATGTTTCCCTTATACTGTAGCTGTCTGCCAGCCTTCTGAGTTAACATTGCCAATTTGGGAGTTAAAAGAGAAGACAGAATTTGTAAACCTGTTAAAACTTCCTAAATACATAGTTTTTTTAAAGAGAAGATACTTGGCATATAAAAATACTGACACTTATGTAATGTAACTGGAATATGCCATTCATTTAACTCCTGTGAAACACAATAACACAATCTTGCCCCTTGAACTCTCTCCCCAACAAGATAAAGGCCATAAAAATGTAATGTACATGAACTACAGACAGTTGGGCCCAGATCCTCAAAGGTATTTAGGCTCCTATCTTCCACTGAAATCATGGAATGGTCCAGTTCTACCACCCTTACTCATGTTGAGTAGTAGATTTCCCCAGTCCTAGTCCCATTGATTCCACTGAGGCTTCTTGCGGAGTAACACAGCAATCAGTCTGACAAATGGCAGCAACATATGGAATATGTTTGGAATATCTCATCTTTGGAATATCTTGTTCATTTAGTGCCTAATCCTTCGGCACTCATTGAAACTGAATAATACCATATTACACGGCTAGTTCCAATGAAACAGAAATAAAAGGGAACAAAATTAAAAGATCCCATGTGGATTGTGTTTAGGGTGACCAGATGTCCCAATTTTATAGGGAGAGTCCCTGTTTTGGGGGCTTTTTCTTATATAGGCACCTATTACCTCCCACTCTCTGTCCTGATTTTTTACACTTGCTATCTGGTCACCCTAACTGTGTTGAAATAAAGTTGTTTGTGTATCATGGATTTTAATTACGGAGATAATTAAAACTTTCCAGGCAGATGGACACCTGTGCTAATACCAGCAATGTGAAGCCTCCTGTTTTAGTACTGGTGTGACACACCACCATTTGGGGAATCTCAATTCTTGAGAACTGAAAGACAGAGTTACTTTGTGAGTCCTCTAAATATTTTGTCATGTGTAAGCTTTAGGTGCTTGGCATTATGTGGGTGCTGAGAATAGCATTGTGCTTTATCAGAGTACATAGGGCAAGGAGGGATTTGGGGCTATGTATGGGAAGAAAGAGTTCCTTTTCTAAATTGATGTCAAGTGCTAATTTGTAAAACTTATGAGAAGGCACAGAAAGTACAGAAAAATAGCTGTGGTGTGACTGAAGAGCTGCAAGGTGACAGAATTGATTCCAATTGGTAGAGTATAATGCAAAAACAGTGGGATTGTGTGTAGGAAATCCAAATGGAAGACTGACTGCAGGAGTTGACTGGAAGTAGTGTGATGTCCATAATGGATGTGCAGGTTTGCAAAGACAACTGACCCACCCATACATTATGACTGGGATTTTCAAAGGATCCTAAGAGAATTAGGTTCCCAATTCCCATTGAATCTAACTCCCCTGGGGCCTTTTGAAATCTCAGCCTACATTCAGTACAAGGAATGTAGCTTCTGAGAGTGCCTCCATTCTTAAACAGTTTTTCTGTCTGTATTAGCCAGCTGCTTGAGAACTTTCAGGAAAATGTTAAATAGCAACAATAGCCTGTACCCCTCCTCTGCAGTTTTAGACTTTATGTAATTATTTTTTCCTAGTATTTATTTATTTATTTATTTATTTATTTATTACAGTAGTTCTTATTGGTCATCAACAAGGTGAGGGGCCCATCTTGTCCCTGCTTCAAAGACAAGAAATAATAAATGGATGAAACAAATAAGTAGATAGAGAAGGTGGAGGGAGGACATGGTAACATAAATAATAATATGTTTTTGCATAGTTTAGCTGACTACAGAATACTGTAATGCGTCTCCTCAGCACCTTGGGCTACCACAAGCACATCATGCCTGTCCTTCACTCTCTACAGTAGCTTCTCATACATATCAAGTCAAGTCTTGGTCCTTATCTTCAAGGCGTTGAGTGGCTGTGCCCAGGATAGCAAAAAGGTCACCTAAAGCTCTTGGATGAGGAGTGTGGTAGACAAATCTGCTCCATAGCACCAGGGAAATTTCCATGGTAAAGCTCATGTGTGCAGCTGATAGTCCGAGACTGTTGACTGACCTCCTCCAGGAGTGAAGAACCAATACAAACCTCACCATCTTCCACTGCAAGTGCACGGCACACTTCTTCAGCCTTGCTTCCTCTAATATAAACACACAGCAACTTCGTGGAGAATGAGGTAGTTATCTGTACCAGGCACAATTCAGTTTGTCTGTTTGCTGTTATCCTTCCTGAATGGAAGGAATTAAACTAAAGCTGGCTGGGGGTTTTTCTAAGGTCAGGAGGACAGGACTGGAGCAGGGTAGAGGGAACAAGGGAAACAAAGAGGAAAGGAAACAATGAGAGAGACAAGGTACAGTGGCAGAAAATACCAGGGGCCCTTGAGGAAACACTAAGGAAGCTATTTTATTGGGAAATATCCTTGCCTGGCTCCAACAAGACTAGCAAGGTTTATCTTCTCTGGCCAAAACCTGAGGTTAAGGGGCAAATTAAATCATTAAAGTCCCCAGCCAAGGAAGAAAGAGGGGTTGAGACGGCAACTGGAGATGAGTCTCTGACAGAGATTCAGGGGCTACTACAGGGGCTGTTTGTCACTCCCAGCCCAGTAGGAGATATGTTTGGGCTGAAAGGAACTTACCCAAATCTGGCAAGCACAGAACAAAGTGTAGGTAAGAACCCAGGTGTATAGGCATTTTATTGTTTTATTTCTATTCCCTGCTTGCTTTGGCCTAATAAACAAATCGTTCTGAGTCCTTTTAATCAGCTGCTGGTCACAGACTCCTGAAGAGCCTCTTTCTTGCAGGTGCCAAGTACAGTTAGGCCTGCCATGTTTACATGATGAGGAAACAAGGGGGCTGCAGCCCAGAGATCCAGTCCAAGAGTGATTGGACCACGGGCTTCCACCCTTGGGAGAGCAAAGGAAGCCAAGCCTGCCATCTGAAGAGTGCACTCAGGGGACTAAAGGAGGGCTAAAGCACAGCTTGCCCTGTGACCATGACATGCATATATCTATATTTATAACAAACCCTCTTGCCAATCTGCAACACTACACTGCACACACAATTCTCCCTTAGGAGAGAGGCTGAGAGAAACAACAAACCACATGTGACAGATGTTAGTCAAATATGGTACTGGAAGGTGCTCAAATACAATGATGATGAGGGCAGTATAAGAACCTACATAGTGTTATGAGCTGGGTGAAACCCTCGTATGGGCTGTGCTGAAAGCCCCCAGTGAGGTTGATAGGAGTGAAAACAGCCTTTCATTAGCAGGACTGTAAAGATAAGTTAATTGTGAAACACCCACCCATGCCTAAGACAAAAAGATTATGTGCACCTGCCCTGAAGTTTTAGACTAAGTAAATGGAGGAGCTTTTTGTGTGTAGTGTTTGTGTGTGAGGAAACTGAGGCCAGGTCTACACTAAGCAAATCCACATTCTCGAGCAATGTAGTTATACCTACCTTAACCCCCCCGCGCGGGATCCATTCCTGCAGACTGAAGAGGCAGAGCGTCCAGTACACATACCATTGAAAGATGGCTTTACTGGGATGAGAAGTAATGCATCACGGGGTATTGGGCCACGACCCAGGGTGCCCTGCGACCCCCTCTGCCTTTCCACAGCTCTTCACAGCAGAAGAGGAAGAGATACTCTGTGGAATAGCTGCCCAGAGTGCACCTCTCTGAATATCGATGCAATTGCCACAAGTGTGAACACACTAGCATGCTGGCAGCTGGCAGAGTGACCACACGACAGCAGTTTCCCTTCAGCATTCTCTGAGTGGTGATGTAACAGCTGGTGATATAACTCTGCCAGTGTAGACATACCCTGAGTCACTGTGGCCTAGATTTTTAAAGGTGTTTCGGCGTTGCTGCACTCTGCATTGCAACACCTAACTAATTTAGGAGACCACATCTCATTTTCAAAAGGGATTTAGGCTCTTCAGAGCCAAAACCCCATTGACAGTTGATGGGGTTTAGGTATTGTTCAGGGTTGAGAAAAATGTCATGTCCTTTGTGTCACCCTAATGCTCAGGTGTCCCCTCTCCCATCATTGTGCATTATACCATGTGCCTGTTGTCTTCCTGACTGCTGCCTCCACCCAAGAGATGTCTCCATTTTATGGATATAGTTTATGAAGAAATCTTTGACCTTTAGAATGGACAGTGATGCATAAAACTAAGATATAGTTGAGATACTTCTGTTAAATTCAACTCCCATAGAGGACTGGCATTCTCCCACCCAACAGACCTTTCTTTTCCTCAAGATTCCTTGTCCCGTTCTGTAATAGCCCTCTTGTTCTCCACACATCAGGAGATCCCCCAACCCACCCACCCATTTATTCAGTTGTCCCTAGGTACATAGTTCAAGGCCTTGTGAGCTCCATGGCAAGATGGACCCAAATCCATGGTCAGGTCCCCGAATTCTCAGAGACTGTTGTGATAGAATGGAGAATCTATAGCAGCAGCAGCATTTAAATTATAAAAATGTTTAGAATTTGATTGAATTAAATATTCAGATAAATAGCATAGTCAACACAGTAACCCTGAGATTATTTGTTTGGATATTAAATGCAATTTGTTTTATGCTGTCCCCACATCTTTTAGTTCTTTTCAAAATGCTACAGATTTTTGTAGGCAATGTATTACAACACTAGAGAAGCTGTTATAGTAGGTAGGGGAAAGAACTAGAGGCTTTTTGCCAGGAAGAAAAGGTACTTTATAATTAGAGGTATGGACCAGAGAACTAGAACCCAGGTCTACAGAGCATAGGGTAACTGTTATTCCTACAGTGCTTCTGGGAGGTCATATAAAAATATAGGCAGGGAGCACTGTGGAGAGTAGGTGTGACAGGACGTACCACCCATGAGACCCAGAGTGACAGTCCTCTGTGGCCCTCTGATTGGCCAAATGCCCCTATTGAGCCCCAGGGGTTGCCCCAGGAAGTTGTTTGGGCAATCATGTAGACATTGGCCTGCTGCAATGCCAGACTTTGCTTTGTCTCCTGCGCTCTGATTCCGGTCTCTCAATTCTAACCTGGTACTGTCTCTGATCCTGACTCTTCTTTTGGGGATTTGGCCTTGTGATTTCTCCAACTCAAGCCCAGTGACTTCTGTCCATGATGGGGCAAACGTCAACCCATCTATGACTACTAGGCAAGTCTGCCTATGACCTGGTCCCTTACAGTGTGGAACAAGTACATTTAGCTGTATGTTTTCTGCTAAAATCACCAGTAGTGAAATAGTTGACATTTAAAATGTCATGGTTGCTGCAGGTGTCCAAGTTGGTAAGCGCTTGGAGGCAGGAACAGTCTCTCTGTGTGCGTAGGTACAGCACCAAGCATAACGGAGCCCAGTTTCAGTTAGTCCCCTCCAGCTATTAGTGTAACACACGTATCAATAATAGTAACAAGAAGTGACTGAGATGAACAGAACATTTCACACCTCTCCCAGTTATTGTTTCAGACTGTTAGCAGACTCAGGCCCCATTCCTGCAATGAGCTCTGTTCAGTAGACTCCTTCCTATGTCAATGCAGAGAGGATTGCAGCATCAGGCTTTACTAAGACAGCCTTGTCTTAGTTTACATTTGGTGATTGTTATTCATTGTTGTAATATTGTTTCATTATTTTTAATGGAAGTTTAGATTCTGCAGCACAATTCTACCACAAAGGACAGGCAAGGGGGTGGATTCCAACAGCAAATTCTGAGGCTGCAGAATACATATGGCCCTGAGTGTAGCTGCTGCTTTTGTTTATCACCGCTGCTTTTGGACTAAATTCAGGAACAATCAGCTGCAGGGTGCTTCTGAAATCACAATGCATCTGTGAACTACTAAGTTCATTTAATAAAGCTGCAGCAACAGCTGCTGCTGCATTAATCAATATTTAAAACATTTTTGTATTCACAATTTTTCTTTTTTGCAGAATTTTAACTTGCCTCACATCCCTGTTTGCAAAATTCCTATTCTTGTGTGGGGACTTCTGCTGAGGACTACTATATGGCCTGGTCCAAAGCCTGTTGAAGTCAAGACTGCCATTAATTTCAACAGGCTTTAGATCAGGTCCTTAGTGCAAGAGACATGAATCCCTTGTGGTGCCTTGGAGGAATGATCAGGAATCACAAACCCTGCTAATCCAGGCTCAGCCATTTTCTGAGCCAGTGAATCCACTGTAAATCAAAGAAGCCTAATTTACAGTCTTGCCAATCACCTCAAGTGGCTGTTCTATAGCAGCCTGGCTTGACTCAGCCATGCTCCCTTTGCCACCAGTAATTCCTCCATGCCAGCTGGTCTGTTGGAGGAGATGTAAATCTGGCTCTGTGCCACAGAAGTGGCTCCATTCACTGGGAGGTTAACTTTCTGTGGCTGGCTACATCTGGGAAAATTTGAGCCATGCTTTTTAACCTGACAATGTGCCCTTTCATTGTTGTTTATTTTTAGCATAAGATTCTCTTAAACATGCAGTAAGTGAGTTCACACCAGTATGGAATGACAGCACAGTGAGTGAGGCATCGAGAATTAAATGAAAGAAAGAAGCAGGTAAAGTGGCTTAGCAGACTAATGCTTTTATCCATAAGACCCTTCAAGCAGTATGATGCTCCCAGTTGTTCTCAAGAAAATCTCTAATCCTGAGCAAGGACTGACAATACGAAGGTAAAGTACAGAGAACACAAACACTCAAATAAAACTGAAAAATTATTTCCAAGGCATCTCTGATTGGTGAGGAGGAGAGAGCAGAGACATGCTCCAGACTCTTAACAATCTCACCATGCGGAAGCAGTGTAATTATTGTTTACTCTCCATCTTTATTTGCCACATAGGCACAAAAGATGTCATGCTATTATAGCTTACTTTGTGGGTAAACAATAGTGAGGGCCGTGGATACACCCATTCTTTCAATCTGCCATTGAACTTTTGATATTTTTGCTCCCTGCTATTTGTTCAGTCTCATGTTAACAAACATGGTTGTGATGACAACATACCGTAGGCAAATCACAGGCGGAGGATCATATGCAAATATTTTGTTTGCAAACAAACTGATGGTCCTTGCAGTGAAGAAAATTCTACATCATTTCACTTTCCTCCAGGAAACTGGCAATGCACTGACACGGATATGGGAGTCAGATCTAATTTGTAAACATTTGTGCCTGTTGCTATGTGCTTTCTAGTAAAATAACCCCAATGGGTTCAATGCTAGAGTACTTCTGACCAATGTAAATTGTTTGGACAGAAATGTAGTGACTTCCTGAGTTATATTTGGAAAATTATCCAAAGCCCATTGAAATATATTGAACATTTCCTATTGATTACTATGAACTTCCAGTCGTTCCTTAGTGGTCCAGTGGATGTAGTGGGGAGCTGAGTTTTCCTCCCTTCTGCTGCCCAAGCTTTCAGCCAATCTCTTGGCAAGCAGGAGTCTCATGCCAAGTCTAAGGTAAGGATGATTTGGGATGATCATATCGCAATCTTCAGGACAGCATAGTGGAACTGCTTCTGGTTCGGTTCACTGCCCTGGTAGCTATTCAGAAACAATACTTTTGGACCGCAGTCTGTGCACACACAATTCCTGTGTAGAAACATCTCACTCACTGACAAAATTAATTACTCTATCAGTGACTCAATACCTACTTCAGGCTACGAGAGCAGTAACAGTGACTGGTTTGTAATCCCTAATATTGTTATTCCAGTGCCCTCTTCTGTCCCCCGTGCCCCAAGGCCATAACCCTTCAGCATCCCAAAGGTGGTGGCGGGGATTGCAGAGATCTGAAAACCCACTTCCCTTTGGAACACTTAGTGGTGAGGGATCCCAGTGGGGTAAGGCAGGGTCTGGGTGGACTGGGAGAAAGGACATCAGGCAGAGGTAGAAATGTTTAGAAAATTCTCTTGTCAGCACAGACTATGAATTGCTGTCAGATTGTTAGATAAAAATCGAAACCTCAAATTATGACTCCGGTAATATCTGGATTTGGATCCCGCTACCCACTACTTTGTCCTATGTCTAATGATTTCCTTTGATTCACACACAATTGCTGAAGACTAGCAATGAATATTAAAGGATTGGATGTTGCGTTCAGATCAGATTTATCATTTGATTGGCGTTTCCCAAAAGACATGCAGGCTTGATTTGGAGAAGCATCCAAATAAGCACAGCCAAAGTTATGGAAATCATGCTGGAGACTTCATGCAAACTGGCTTTCTTGTGAAACGTCCAGCATTTCCTGGATCCGGCTGCATTGGAAGTACTGCAAAGATAGAGTCTTCCACTCCCACAACAGCAATGTCCAGTAGGTGCAGTCTCCACCCTTCAAACTCCAAACTACATACATTACTATGATGCAGTAAGTCACACCCTCCTGGGAATTGGCCTTTTTAACAAAAAGCATCATTCAAAAATATGATTACATAGCCTCTACTCTAACTTGTCTCCATAAGCTTGACTGATTCTACACATAGACTCTGTTCCAGGCTTTTTCTTTAATAGTATTACTCTCACCTCTTATATAGTCAGGGTGAAGTCTAATGCACCACACCTGCCTTCACTGGGTAACTGACAGCTCCTGGCAGTGTTCCAACGTGTGCTAGCAGGCTCAGGCAATAAAAGAATCCTGCTGCTGCAAGTTGGGCTATGTTCATTTTCACCTAGCTTTAAAACAAAAAGGGTTGGGCCTGGTTCGGTTTGAAATTTGGGCAAAGATTCTGTTCAGTTCAGATTTGACCCGTCTCTAATTCAGCAATATCTTCTTCTCAGCAAGGTGCCCTTTGGATGGGCATTGCCACGCTGGCACTAGACAGAGCCGCAGTATGTAGAGCTGTGCAAACCAGGTGTGGTAACTTTACAAGCAGAATCCAGCAGCTTGAATCTGCCTTTGGAATGGAACCAATCCCTGCAGCTTTGCTTGGCATTTCAAGTTCAATGAACTCAAATGTCCAGTGTTCACATTCCACAGGATGGGGTCACTTGGGTTCATGGCATGGGGAGAGGTGGCTGGTGAAGTAGGAAAGGTTCATTGGGTCTATCTGTACAAACAATCTCAACCCACTTTTGAACTTTTCAGAAACATAGACTGAGGTTTTCAAACACAGACCCTCAAACCTAAGAGTATGTGCATAGGATTGCTGTTTGCAAATATCTGGTTTCATTATTATTATGTGTTGGTCTATATTATGATCAGGAGTGATGGTCCCAATTTAGGGCCACATTAAGCCCCTCAAGCACTGTACAAAAAAAGAGTGAAAATGGTCCCTGTCCTGAAGAGTTTACAATCTAATTATAGTCTGATCAGGGTTAGATTCATGCTAGAAAAATACAAAAACTTACAGAGCTACTGTAGCAGCAGTAGTGTTTCTTGATCTGGCTTTTACAATGATGGATAACTACTTTGTATAGACGCTCTATTTCTGGGCATGTCTGTGGCCAAGTTTCTCTAGTTTGCAATTCACTGAGTTGAAGTCAGGGGCCAGACTGGCTCCCATAAGTAGGAAAAAGCTGCTGAAAGAAGAGAGTGCAAGTTTTCATTGAACTGAGTAACCAGGGAGGCAACATTTGCCTTGCCTCATCAAATGAACAGGGTCTTCAGTACTCTAAACCTGTATTCCCTGAAATGCATGGAGGTAAGGTACGGTTGCCAGGTGTCTGGTTTTCGACTGGCACACCTGGTCAAAAAGGGACCTTGGTGGCTCCAGCTGGCATCGCTGACCAGGCTGTTAAAAGTCTGGTTGGTGGTACAGTGGGGGAGGCTGGCTCCCTGCCCTGCTCCGCGCAGCTCCCAGGAAGCAGCCTGCGTGTCCTTCCAGCACTCACTAGGCAAGGACATGGGTTCTGAAGCCCAGTGAGTTGAGAGAGGGTGTGGACAGGTACTTGTAAGTGTGGGCCCTGTTTAAGGGTCCTAGACACCATTTGACCCATCCTCTCTCCATGGTATAATAAAAGAGCTTATTTAGATTCAGTTGAGAGTCTTGTTACATGCTGCAGACCTGAAATCACTGAGAGCTGTGTTAAGTAGGGAGCCCTGAAGACATCTTGGTGAGTGGCCAGCAGGGTGGCTGACAGAGAGGCGTGGCAAGTGGCCAGCAGAGAGGCTGGTAGAAAGACATGGCCAGCAAGGCGGCTGGCGGAGAGGGTCAGAGAAGAGCTCTGCAGAGAGGTACAGCAATCAGCTGTTGGGGCAACAAGCGAGTGCCCAAGCAGTGGAGCGGGTAATATGTCTACTTATCCCCTCTCCACACAGGGTGGGAGGTGAACTCTGTGAATGAGCCTCTGAACTCTGGGGCTGCACTGGCCAAGGACAGTAACTGTGAGTGGGGTGCAGAGATGGGACAGGCATGTTAAAGGGACTTTTGCGTTGCTGTACTTAAGAATCCGAGGGGAAAAGGACACACAGCCCAACTTACTTGAGAGTGGGTCTTTTGCTCATGGTTTATATTTATGAACCCTAGTTGTGGTGTTTTCCCAAATTAATGCTGAGTTACTTCTCCCCTTTTTATTAAAAGTTTTTGCTACACTCAGACTCTGTGCTTGCAAGAAGGGAAGTATTGCCTCTTAGAGGTGTGCAGGGGGTGTCCCAGGTCACTGAGTGGGGGCTCGAGCCGGTTTTGTGTTGTATTGTTGAAAAGGAACCCCTAGATACTGAACTTGGCTATTGCTGCTGGCTCCACCTGGCAGAAGGGTTCCATGTACATACATTTCACGATTGTGATGACCAGTGGGCTACTCTCTCTCCATATAGACCTCACATGCCACCATTCAATGAACTATTATGCAGATATCAACCCAGGGGATGACTGTAAAACCCTATTCACCCCTATGACTCTGTCAGTTGGTGTCCAAGGGTCAATGGGTCACACGCATCCTGATCAACCAGAACTAAGTACCTGATCCAAAGCACAGTGAAGTCCATGGGAGTCTGTCCACAGATTTCAATGTGTTTTATGAGCCCTCACTGTTTGTAGAAGTGAAGAGAATGAGCTGATTATAGTTTTTTAAATTAATGAAATAAAACATATTTTTCCTCTTGAAGTGAATTCTTGTGATTTTTTTACAAGCTGGTGACATCCTGCATTGGAATTCTATTTTCAAAATGTAAAATTGTGTTTTCATAACAGTCTGTCCAATTTGTTCCCTGGCATTTCTAGTATTCTTTCTGCAATGCCACATCTTTCTATGGGAGAAAACATTCAATACGTCAGAGCTGAGTCCACACTGTCTTTGGAATGTTCAGCTGAAAACAGAAATAGATGTTTTCTCTGTATGTTGTTATTTAGTTACCCAGAGCTGCTCAGTGGGGAATATTATAGAACAGCATTTCTGTAAGCTTACATGACATTTTTAACCTGTTGAAGTTTTGCCATGCTGTTTACTGTTTGCCAAATTTTCTGTGGGTACATTTAATACGACAATCATTCTCAGAAATGCTTCTGTGTTTTGCATGTTTAGGTATTATAAATATTTAATCTTTAGTTTAAGGTCTACAATGGATTTTTAAAAACTTTTTCTGCACCCTAATTTAGTCATGACGTAAGCCAAAGTTATTTAAGGTGAATATTGAAGCAATTAAAAGGTCTTCCTTTTCTAAAGTCATAATATGGTAACTAAAACATGGCAAATAATTAACAAATAATTTATTTAAACAAATTTATCCTCTTTTTCTCTTTGTAATTGTTCACAAGCGGTCTGTGAGACTGATTCATTCATCATACTAAATTACTTGCTAAATAAATATTTAGAGAATAGAGAATAATTCTTAGTCTGTAGATTGGGACTGAGCAGTTTGTTGGGAATATTTACTATTTGAAATTTGGAGAGATATTGGACAAATTATATAGTATGTTTCTAGTTGCAGATTGGATCAATGTGCAGCTGAATGAGGGATTCTGTTCCTTATACAGATACCTTAAAGAACATCAGACTGAGATGGGACCATAGAAAAGAGTCAATGCAGATCTTAATCTACAGTCAAGCAAAACTTTCTGCTGCGGTTATCAGTCTGTTGTTTTCCCAGTAGATGGACATTAATTGAGGATGATAATATTGATCTCACTGCTGTTGGTACGCTTGTTCCTGCTCCCATAGATGTGAATGGTTGCTAACCTCCCTAGGTTGTAGTCCCTTCTCAAAGGAACTCTCTGTGGTGCCCCTCCTCCCCCTTTAATCCCAGGATTTAACTCCGCCCTGAAGACAAGTGGAGAGAGAGTCACTAGGTTCCAGACCTAGTGTGGAGGCACAGAGTCTCTTTGTGTACAGCTCCAGCTTTCAGGAGCTCCCCCAGAAGTCCTGTTGACAGTACGGAATCTATGGAGTTTAGGGGCTACACCGTTGGGGGTGGGGGAAAAAAATGTCATCCGCCCCATACCTGATGGAACAATGTGGGGGAAAGTCCACAAAAAGAATCTCTTATAGTTCCCGATCCCATGAATTTTCATCTAGGAGGGGCAGACCAAGCTCAGAGTTGCCCACAGAAGTTTTGAATTCATCTGCTGTATTTTTGAGTTATTAACCAAAATAATAATTAAACTGCATCTCATAAATAACAAATTCTGCTCCCACTGAAGTTCCATGAATGAGAGAAAGCAGGTGGGCTCCCCTTTCAAATGCATGTACCTTTGAAATGGGTGGGGTGTACCCATTTTTAGCATGCAACTATATTTTTGGTCTATACCTGTCCATATACCCCTTGCTTTGCGTGTAAACGTAAAGCAAGGAGAGAGGAAAGGGTCTAAGATTTTATATTGACATTTGAACTGGTGAAATAATGGAGGGGAAAATAATCACAAGCACATTTCAATTGGTGAGGAGGAAATTGGTTGAATGAATCATTTGCTGAATATTATTTGACTATCCATTGAGTCGGGGGGAGGAGGGGAAACCCAAAACAAATGTTATGAAGCATAGCAAAATGTGTCAGATAATTAATTTGTAATGAATTTATAATTCAAACAGCTTTGTTAGGAATTTGAGCCTAACCCAAATCCCACAGAAATCAATGGAGTCTGTTGATCTAATTTGTCAGTGCAGGCATGTTACAGTATATTGGAGCAGAGTCAGAGATTCAGCATACTTATTTGCTGATATTATCTTTGTACAGTAATTCTTTCTTATTGTCAGATGAAACAACAGTAGAAAACAATGAACCAATATACTATGATACATATCCAGGCTGGGTGAAAGTGGTAAACCTTTCACTGTAGAATTATGCACCTACACATACATAAGAACAAACCACAAAATTAGTGGGAGATGAGCTGCCAAAGATATGTTACCAAATGGTACCCCCAATAATCCTGCTTTTACCAGAGCCATCATCACTCTGAGCAATGAAGTTGGATATGGTTATCATATTTAGTATTTTATGTCCAGTTCTTCAGGGAATCATTTAAAAAATGCAAAGTATCCAGCATGGTTAGAATGAAATATGTTCCTATGCAGAGGTCTGGCACAAGGCTTATGCTTTACTCAATTTAAGCTCTAGTTTTGAGGGGTTAAATGGAATTCCAGCACTTCACAGGTCTTGCACTGGCCCTCAATTTCACTCTGCAATAACAGCATGCATGCAACAAACTGCTCCATCTATCGTAGGCCTCCAGATATCCAGTGTTAAGGGGCAAACCAAAGTTTACAGAAATCAGTACGGCTAAACTCTGCAATAATGTGTCAGCAATAAAAGACAAAAAATGAAAACAGTGGAACTGATTTACAGTTCAGTGGGGATATTTTCATACTCTGTAATATAAAAGTTAGTTTCAAAGGGCTTCAGTGCATGTTTAAAAAAAAAAAAGGCAGACAGTTTGAATGGTGTAGTCTATAAATGAAGTGGTGGAGACCAACCTTAGGCACCACTTATTTACTTTCTGTTTATAAACCTTAATGTTTGTTTTCCATGCATTCTGTTTCTTGCAGATGATCACTAAGTACAAGAGTTCCTTTAAATCAGCAGTGACTGTGGTTTGGCTCTTTGCAACAATGTAAATTTATAGCTTGGTTGAAGGCACTCCAGACTTTGCTGCTTGTTTTTCGTTTGGGTTTCTGTAGGACTGATCTTACTGTTGTGTATCCCCCTTAAAAAAAAATGGGACATCAGGATTCATACAGCCTCAAGTGTACAGCATTTTTTTAAAAAGACCAAAACAGCCCAGAGCAGGAGTCAGCAGCAGAAGCTGCAGTAATAATTTGATTTGGGACTTGCCTTCAAGCCTCTGTATTACTGATTTCCGACAGTTGTGTCCACAGTATAGTAAGGCAAATAAGCATGGTCACTGTAAATGTACATTGGGCCAGTGAACTCTGGTTTTCCAGATTGAGATTGAAATCTGGCCTCCAATTTTCCCCTGCACTGGCTGTATGGAGAGGGGTGGAGGTTAGGAACTGCTGTCATCTCTGGGCCAGTATAGGATTGATTGCCTTGCACTGGGGTGATCATCCTGTGAGTGGGCTATGCTGGCTTTACAGCTACTCTGCACCGCAGGAGGAGAATCTATATCAAAGTGGTTAATGCTTAGAAGCCTGTCGGTAGAGAAACTGACACATGAATGTTGAGAAATGCATTAAGGGAAAGCTATCCTAGTCTCTGCCCAGTGGAACACAGTCTGCTAGAGCTCTTCCAGAGAGTCACATAGGGAATCAAAGCTAGTTTGTGGATTAAGCTGGATTTCCATGGTCACTTTTACCAGGTAACAATTCTTCCTTTCCACTGCTAAATGCAGTCAATTTTTTTGAGGGGAATCTGTGTGGCAATGGGCTTGAATTGAAACAAAACTTGACTGTTGTACACATTTCAGTGAAACTCTTAAGTTATTACATAGTAGTCAAGCAGCAAAAAGCATAAGCTCATGTTGGTCTTTTGACTTTTTGACTCTTGAACTGGATCACTTGTCATCTTCTACAAAGCATATTGCACTGTGAAAAAACAACAAATAGCTTAGGTCTGCAATGCATTATGGCCAGGATTTTCAAACCTGAATGCCTAAACTAAAGCTTCCAAAGTCATATATATGCACCTAAACAGTAGCCCAATTTTCAGAAGCACCAACTACCATTTAAAATCAAAGGGGGACCTCCTGAGTGCTCAGCATTTTTGAAAATCAGACCATTTATTTGGTTTCCCTAAATACAGATTTAGGACAAAACTGAATTAAGGCAATCCAGGGTGTTAGGCACAACCCACATGGGCCTCCCCTTTGGGGGGTAGCTGCAAGTTTGAGTGAAAATGAACAGGACAGTTCATATTTCTTGGAGCTATTGTTTCAGGCTCTCTGCATATTCAGAAAAGATTCATGTTAATGTCAGTTCACATTTCCAAATTTTTCTTTGCATGTATAAGTGCTAGAAACAATAGATTTTTAAAAAAATAAATTCTGAAATTCTAATGTCAACGAGACTCTAGAATTTGGGATCCTGGATACCTGTAATGTATATCCTTTACTAGCCCTGATTTAGCAGCCTAACTTTAGGCACTCTTTTAATCTTTGCATATGATTTAACTTGTCTTTCACATGTACAGAATGGAGAGCTGCCAACTCTTGTGATTTTATCATAGGTCTCATAAAATTTGGTGTTTTTCTTAAGGCCTCAGGTCCTGGAACCATGTAATTACATGAGCATCTCAAATTTTATTTTTTAAAAAAGTTTCTAGCCATCATGATTGTGAAGAAAAGCTTGGAAACATGACCCAAATACAAATAAAAATAGCAATTATATATTTTAAGTCTCATTATTTTGGGGGACCTAACTCATGGGTTTTGAACCTTTGGATTGTTGGGACAGAAGGAAAAAAGAGTTGTACAAACAAAAAGAGCTGTCAGTCATTTTACTCTAGATATATCTCAGTAAACAATCTTCCATTAACTCTTTAATGTTTCTTTGCAAACATTTTCAGTGCCCCTCTCTGTAGCCTCTGAGATCAGGCTAGAATGTTTAGATAGGGCTTAATGCTGCTGTTGCTCAAGTCAATGGCAAAGTACCCCTTGATTTTAAAGGTGCAAGGTCATGCCGAGAAAGAACATTTTCCAAGTATAAAGAGTAAATGTAACCTTGATTCCTGTACCCTGTGCCATGAGTTTAAAATATAGAGAAGAGATTCAGAAAATGTATAGTGGAATGGGTTAAATGAGAAGCTGCAGATTGGTAAGAAGCCTGAACAAAGAGATTACTTTTACAACACTTCCAAAATGTGGCTAGGCTCAGGTTTAAGCGTGATTTAGAATAGCTCAAAGTCTTTCCATACACAGTTTCATTTTTTTTTTTTTTACTTTCTGACTGTTCCTTTTGGAATTAATACTTTCTAAAATTGTCATGTTTTTCCTTCACTAGCAGGTCTTAAAGATTGACCTTAGAGCAGTGACAACTAAAAATGCCTTTCTAAATTTGTCATTGGAAAGTAGGTTATTGTGTTTTACCATATTTTACAAGGTAAATCAAGGACCTCAGTGTACACGATAGCAGGCTAAGTGAATTTTCTCTTCCTGACTCTCCTAGAATAAGTAGCATTTGTCAGATCATTCAGTACAGGTTATCTACCCTGAATTGTTTTAAGTGTGTTTTAGTTAGGCTTTGTCTACAGTGCACTTTTGTCAGTAAAGCTTTTGTCGTGAAACTCCTCCTCCCCGAACAACAAAAGTTTTACCGACGAAAAGCTACTGCCTCTCGTTTGCGGGTGGATTTATTTTGTTGGCAGGAAAGTGGTCTCCTGCTGACAAAGAGAGGCTACACTGCGCACCTTTTAGCAGCACGGCTGTAGTGGCACAGCTGTGTTGCTAAAAGGTGCGTAGTGCAAACATAGTCTTAAAAAGCAGGAGTATGCAATGGGCATCTTGGTAGCCATCATATTGGCTCCTTATGTGAATTCAGAATCATATCTGCTTACTTCCTTGACAAAACAAGATTAAGGGTTTGTCTATGCAGTCAATTATTCTGGAATAGCTATTCCTCTTTAAATTCACATCTGGCCTTAATCCAGAATAACTTTCAAATGTAGAGAAGCCCTTATGGTTTTTTAAACTGTTAGGTGAATTACCTTTGCAGCCCCCTTTATTCTTTTCTTCTTAATATTTTTTAACATTTTTATATACTCAAAGCCTGTGCATATTAACTACTCTTCAGAATACCCCTGAAAGGTAAGAGGCTATGTATCTTTATCCCCATTTCATAGAGGGGAAAATGGAGAGAAAGGTAAAGAAGGGATCTTCTCTCACTCCTTTTCTCTTCTTTCTACATGCTGCCGAAATCCCACTTTCCGGGTGCTCCCATTCCACCATCTTTTCACTTTTCATGGGATGTCCATAAACTCCTCTCAGTCAAATACCTGCTCCACTCCCACATTCCACAGAAGGGGAGAGAACATCAAATAGTAGCAACAAGTTATAAATACTTATATGGCCTCTATTATCATATTGTATGAGGGCCTCCCCTATATTTAAGGATTTATCCTATAACACCCCCGTGAGAGAGGTAAGTACTATTATCCCTACTTTATAATTATGAGATTGAGGTAGAGAGAGATTAAGTGATTTGTCCAAGTTCACAGAAGAAATCCATGGCTGGGCCAATAATTAAATTCAGACCTCGTTGTTGTTATTATTACAATAGTGCCTAGATACTCCACCAGAGGCCAAGGCCCTATTGTTAAAGATGGTGTACAAACCCTAAGTGGGAGCTCATCTAAAGAAGATAAATCAAACAATAGGGGAAACTGAGGCACATAGACATGAAGTGTAATTGTCTAAGGTCACCTAGCAGGTTAACAGATTAGATGAAAATATAACCCAATTAACAATTATTTAATTTATTATCCATGGATAAAGGTATGCAGCAGTTACTTCAACAGGTATCTATTTTATTTTATATAGGCTCTTATGCCACGCTTACCACCATGCCTTGCAGTAGTGCATTAAGCAAAGTGACTACACATTAGTTGTGTGTTTGTTCTCTCATTCTCTCCCCAGATGCAGAAGCATGTGCAGTGGAGTGTCTTGTTTTGACAGGGTTTGCTATGTGTTTGTACTACAGAAGGCAAGATCAAAGAAATGCACCTTGCACTTGGAGCAGAAAGTTTGGGAGTTTGTGATAGACCTTAGGTCCTTGGGGAGTTCATTTCACAGTCTCATATAGGCCCCCAAGTAAAGTTCTGAGTCCCGCACAAATGAGCTTTTTTTTTTTTGGTGATTATTCCACTGTGCCAGAGGAGCAAAGTTGTCAACCACGGTCTTCATCCCAGAGCTTTAGATAGTCTTCTAGGCATCTTGGACCCAGACCATTGAGTGCTGTGAAGATAAGGCCCAAGACCTTGACCTTGATTAGAAATTCTGTGGGAAGCCAGCGTACTGAGTGGAAGGCAGGTATGATGTGCTCACAATAACCTGTGTTGCTGATGGAATGTACTGCAGCATTTGTAGTAGTCTGAGTTTCCGAAGGGCTGAAGGCTTTGTGCCCAGGTGTATCAAATTACAATAGTCCAGCTGAGGGGTGACAAGGCAGGAATAACTGGATCCAGGTCTTTATGCACCAGGATGGGATGGCATTTCCTAGGCAAACTGAGATGGCAGAAAGCACTACTCTCAGCCATTGCAATGTGATAGCTCAGCATCAGTGAGGAATCCCAGAGTTCTCCTGGACTTGAGTACTCCTAGTACATTTAAATAAAATTTTACTCGTAAGTAGGTGCAGGCTTGTTTTGACTTAGAGTTTCACTTACAAATTAAAGGCCAAATTCTGCTACCTTTTATTCATAAATAGCACCTTATTCTATAAGAGTTCCCACTGATTTCAACTGGGATTTCAATGGGAATAGTTGCAAAGAAAGGTATGACTTAATATGAGTAAATATGGCAGAATCGGGCAGTACATGATTAATAATATTCTTCAATCTTTTCCTTGATATAGTGCCATTGAAGTCAATTGAATTATATACCAGAGCTGAGTGTGGTCTAGAAAGAGAAACCAATTTGTGTGGGGCACCAGTATCTAAAGGAAAAGACATGAGTCTAGTAAATAACTACTTAAGAAGAAAAATGATTGTCCATGAGGTTTGCATTGTTCTTTCCTTTCTGTAAATGGCTGTAGAAAAACAATTTGTTTTATACATGATTAGTTAAATTTGTAATAATAGTCCAATGGTTTTGTTGTAAATTTTGCCCATCTTTAATTCTGCAGCAGATTTACCAATTTCTTCTCAATATGACACACATTCCTTTTCCCCTGAGTGCCCCTGAACAATGATATCTGTTTAACAGAAAGCATGCCTATGGCTCTATGAATATAGGGAGCACATTTTAACCCTCCATTAATAAAAAACAGAATTTACTCTTCCTTGAATGAACTCATTAATCTTGCCTTTGAATTACATGTATATGATTTTTGCCTGAACATATTATATTTTTAATCATTCTTCACATTTCGTCTCCTAATCTTGGGTTCAAGACTGGTGCATTGTTTATATTCCTTATGTTAAAACAAGTTTTTACGTTTACTGTTCTACAAGGAGCATTTCATAAACCCGCTACTGTATGTGTGAACACTAACATTTCTGTCTCCAGTGTAGCTCAGGAGGACAGTGGGGGTTCTGTCTTTCAGAATATCTGTGGAAGCAGAGCAGAACTGCTGAAAGAAAGCCTGTACTAAATTGTTTAGTCCTTTTCTAACTCAGAGCCCTGTTCTGCTGCCACGACAGCCAGTGGCAAAACTCACAATGACTTTAATGATAGCAGTATTAGTGCTTTTGCTCCTAAAGGCCAAAACTACTGTGCAAATTACAGTCCAGTCCATGGTGCAGGTGAATGGGATCCCCAGCCGAGATCCCCACAACTTGGCCTCTTTATCACACCCAGCTGCATGCAAGACTTCTGCCCTTCCCCCAGCTTCTTCTGTGCCTCTCTCATTAGAGGAGCTGAGAGGGATGCTGATTAGATGGCAGAAGGGGAAAAGTGATGTGAGTCTCAGCCACCAGCCAGAGAAACCAGCAAGGAGCAGGAGGTAGAAGCAGAATATTGGTGCGTCTGGTCAAAAACTATTGGTTTGACAGATCTGGTGTAGATGAGGGCTCTTCTATACCATAAGATAGTGTCACCAAAGATATGTCTTTAAAATTCCCCCAAATGTAAATATTATATATGCAAATATTATGCAGTTTCAGGCATTTTGCAGCACCAATGTAGGCAAGCTCAGTCTGAGCTTTCCAATCTACATGCGAACTCCCACATTCCAACGTTTTTTATTCTGATAGTGCCACTACTATAAGAAAAACCCATCTCATGTTTAAAATGCAATTTTTGTATATGTCACTGTAATTGTTTCTTTGTTTAGTGTAAAAAAAACAAACAAACCACCACCACCAACTGCAAAAAAACCAGGGTTAAGAGTGAAATGTTTAGTGATGCAATTACCATATGTTTATAATCTTTTGAAGAAAAATTAATTTGTGATTTTTCACACTTAAAGTGTAGTAATAGGCCAGTACTATATTACAATGGTTTGTATTAATTTCAGGGTAAAATAATTGAATGAACTGTATTTATTTAAATTGAATTTATTATTCTAGGTATGAGAAAACATCTGTTTGAAAATCACTTGCAAAGTCTGACCCAATGAAAGCTTAATCAAATGTCCAGTGTTAGACATGCTCAATAGTTTAATATGTTTGAGTTAGAAATTGTATAGGAAATGTTATTTGTAAATGTAAGTTTTCCTTTTTTTTTTTTATGTATTACTGAAGTGCTAGCAGTGGCTTGATAGTGCGTGCCAGATGGGGCAGGACTGGTGGCTGAGATTCCCACTTCTTTTCCCCTTCTGCCATCTAATCAGCACCCCTCCTAACTCTCAGCTACTCTAATGAAAGAGACACAGAAGCAACAGGGAAAGGGGAGAGTTTTTCCACTTAAATATGTATATGAGTTGCAAATGCTCATATAGTTTGCCCTCATGCGGCTTTGGATGCTGATGATGGGTATGACCAGCAATGTTGAACATAGGCATATGTTTGAAAATTGCACTTTGGAGTCCAGCCCTTAATTTCCTGGTATATCTTTGTTCAGTACGATGAGGAAAGTCCAGCTTCAAGAGTGATCTTGAAACTCTCTCTTGTCCAAAGTGTGAACAAATATCAGAGAGAACAAATATTGGCCCTCAGAGAGGGACAAAGAATGTACCAATCTCAGAACATCCAGTGCTAGGTTGAGCCTGAAAGATAGAAGCCTCTTTAATGGACCATGCATTCTATGTACATCACTGAAAAGAGCATGTTCCCTTGATGGTCTTTTCTAAGGACAGCAAATAAAGGGCTACATCCTGACTATACAATCTGCCTCGTGTAAAGTGAAGCACATTGTTGTGCCGGGAAGGGAGTGAATGTCACCCAGTCTATAGCTGGTGTTCCCCAGTGTGTTGATGTAACTACACTGCTTGCCATGTTGAGAGGTCAGTGCAAAGGTGCCATCCAATACCCAGTCCATTCTGTCTCCTTTCACCTATTTGCATGAGCAGGGGACAGAGTGGATCTGAGGAGCCTGGGTCCTTCAGGCACTGCTGCCTATGGTCTGAGTAGCTAGCACAGCAGTATAAGGAATTTGCTCCACTATCGGAGTCACAGTTTGGTCCAAAGAGGAATAATATATAACATCTTACAAAGAATCAGGCTCCTATAACTGACTAACTTATGTGTGATCGCAGAAATAAAAAGGTAACACTCTTTAAATGGATAAAGGGAAGCAATATTTTACTCAATATTCAATTAACATAGGAAGCTCACTGTGGCAAGATATTATGGAGTCAAATAGCATACTTGACTCCCCAGAATGACTTAACTTCTTCACCAAAAAAGCATTTAAATGTATCATGCTGAAAGGAATAAGAATAGAATCTGCAGCTGCAGTACTATAAAGACTATTAACCACATGCTTCAGGGTATAATCAGAGCTGCAACTAGGGTCAGAAAGGAATTTCTTCCATGTGGTTATGGTACAGTACAGTTAGATGCATCTATGGGAGATTTATATCCTTCTTGAAGCATCTGGCCTTAAGCACTACAAGAAACAGGATACAGAACTAGCTGGACCACTGGTCTATTCCAGCCAGTTATATATTATGATTAGCAAACAACTTTTCAGTCCAGAAGTTGGCATATTACTGAACCATATCTAGCTACGTTATATTAAAATCCAAAAAGTGGGAATTCCTTCAAAACCAGTAAAGGAAGACAATTAGGTGGGCTTTCTCTTGAGAGAGAGAAAGACAAAACCTTTAAATACAAGTGAATTACACAAAGTTCTATTCTCTCCCCTCCTTGTTTGGCCAGACAGTGATACATCTTTTTCTCTCTCCCTGACAAGTTTCATTGCAATAAGTGCCAATAATAATTATGCTGAGTTTGACTGAATCCAAGCCATGACTTTTTTTCCCTCAGCTTTTTAAACTTTGACAAGGCTATCAGTTCAGCATAAACCACCTGTTTGTTTTGTAGTGGCTGCCAAAATGCATAAGTGTTAATGAGGAAAGGAGATGCTACTTACTAGATTTATGTATGTGTGGATATTTATTTAATAGATATAAATGCACACAGATTTCTTCCTTTCTTTTGGATGTGGGGAGATGATCAACATTTTGAATTGCAAAATATGATTGTTTCATTTATTCTTTATTCATCTATCATAAATCCTCATGAAAAGCTACTCTAGATTTAGCATAACCTCATTAATAAGATACCTTCCTCCCAAATATTTCAAAGTGCTTTACAAATTCAATTACTGTACTGAATTCAGCCTCACAATAGTGATATGAGGAAAGTAAATGTAATTGACAGATTCTTAGAATATACTGAGGTTAATAAAGCTATGCTAATTTGCAGCACCTGAGGATTTGACCCAATGCTTATTTTATGGGGATTTAAACTGAGGCATGGAAAGGCAAAGTCAACATTTTCCCGTGTTCCCAATTTTGATTCCCCTCAGAGGGCCAGATTTTCAGAGGTACAGACCACCTACAACTCCTCTTGACTTCATTATTGTTATTTTTGGCCCTAATAGCAATTAAACCTGTTTGGTGAAAGAAAGAAAAGAAATATGTGTCCTGTATGTGTGTGTGTGTATGCATGTATGCATGTGTGTGTGTCCAAATATAGTAGGAAGGAGAATAGAATGGTTTACAGAATATTAATAAAATTATCCATCTACGCAGCATGAAATCTATAGAAAAGGCAGATGTTCAGCATTCTGAAATCAGGGCCCAGGTATTGCAGATAGGCACCCAGAACCTAAGGTTCCAGGAAAAAAAATCCACTTTTACAAATATTGACCTTAGTAACATACCCTAGATCACACAGAGTCTGTGGCAGATCTTAAAATAGAACTCCAGATTCCAAATCATTAGATCTTATCACCAGACCACACTGTCTCTCTTAAGACAGTCTTACCATTTTTGCTTTTCAAATCTCATTGTGGAAGATCACTTTGCTTACTGCATTTGAGGAGTCTGAGTTAATTGCAATTTAGAATTAGAAGCTGTGGAGTTATGTCTTTATTTTATAAGTAGGTAACATATAAACAGCAAGATCATTCTGAAAACAACCAGTGAACCATGCTCAGGAAAATCAGAAGACTGGGACTGAGTAGTTGCTGTTTTTTCAGCCCAGGGTTGGTACTTTACTGCATGGTGTTTGACCACTTTTCTGACTTGTTTGACAAAGTCTGTCAATGCTAAGGAGAAAAATCTAAGGAATATTTTAAAACTTTGAGACTTTGATTTTACATATTCTGAGATTTCCCCCAAGTTATCTTTATTTTTATACCAAAACTTGAAGTTCTCTGCTAACCATAGATTTATTGCCTCTGGTCCTCACTATTTAATCAAAATCATCTACAGTCCCCATATGATAACAGTAAGATATGCTACCAGCAAGTAAACCTTAAACATATTCTAAAGGAAGCATCCAGTTTAAAGCAAGGTTTGTTTTCATGCTCCGTAGGGTGTGTTCACTGTAAAGTGTAGGTGTGATTGCAGCACAGGTAAGCATACCCAGGCTAACTTTAATCTAGCTTGCATGGATGACAATAATAATGAAGTTGTGGTGGCACAGGTTTCAGCATAGGCTAGCAACCTGAGTACAAGCCTGCCCAGGAGCCTGGGTATTCTGGGACCGATCATATGTGTACCCATGGTACAATCACACCTCCACTATGCAGTGAAGACATACCCTTAGTGATTTCAGGTGCTTTTCTCCTTTTTTCAACTCTTTTGAACTTGATCACATTCTACCCTTCAGCCCTGTGTGTGTTTTTTTTCTACCTTAAGATTAACACCTTCCTTTTCAAATCATCAGCCTGGGAAACATGAAGTTATAGCTTATTGTGTTTCCAGTGTTTTTCTTAGCTGATTTTCATGGTTGTTGAAATATATAGTATCAGAGGGGTAGCCGCGTTAGTCTGGATCTGTAGAAGCAGCAAAGAGTCCTGTGGCACCTTATAGACTAACAGACATACTCAGGGCTGGTGCAAGGATGTTTTGCGCCCTAGGCAAAACTTCCACCTTGTGCCCTCCCCTGTCCCCGAGCCCCCTCCCTGAGGCACCCCGCCCCCGACGGCAGCTCCACCTCTCCACCTTGAGGCGCCCCCCAGTGGCAGCTCCCCCCCTCCACCCTGAGGCACGTCCCCCCCACCAGCTTACCCCTGCTTTGCCTCCACCCTGAGCACGCCGTCGCTGCTTCACTTCTCCCGCCTCCCAGGCTTGCAGCACCAATCAGCTTAGGCTCTGCAAGCCTGGGAGATGGGAGAAGTGAAGCAGACACGACATGCTCGGGGAGGAGGTGGGGCAGGGGTGAGATGGGGCGGGGAGTTCCCTTGCGTGCCACACACCCCCTTACTTGCTGCAGGTGGCCCTCCCCAAGCCCCCTCTTCCCCAACTCTCTCTGCCTAAATGCTGGTGGTGACCAGGGTGGCCAAAGATCCGGCCGCCGCGGTCGCTGCATAAGAAAATGCCGCCCCCCAAATCCTAGCGCCCTAGGCGACCGCCTAGGTCGCCTAAATGGTTGCACCAGCCCTGGACATACTGGAGCATGAGCTTTCGTGGGTGAATACCCACTTGGTCGGATGCATGTATTCGCCCACAAAAGCTCGTGATCCAATATGTCTGTTAGTCTATAAGGTGCCACAGGACTCTTTGCTGCTTGTTGAAATATACAGTTACATAGTGATACAGCTGGCCCTAAGGTTTCATTTTCATTCTTTTTCTATGAAGAAGTCATCTTTCAAAAGTGAAAACTTTTGGTTTCTGGTTTTGGTTATTCAATGGAAAACTGAAAAAAATTCCTGGATTTTTATTGTTGTTTTGGGGTTTTTTAATTATTTTTTTAAAAAGTCTGTGAAAAATCATCACCATTTTTTGTCAGCTCTTCAGAATAGAAAACAATTCTACTAAACCATTGAGCCACACATATGGGATACAGCTATGTAGTCCTGTTTAGTCACAGTTGAGCGGTGGAGTACTCTGCTTTGCAAATTTAAAGTCTGTATTAATTAGGGTGACCAGACAGCAAGTGTGAAAAATTGGGATCGGGGTAGGGGGTAATAGGAGCCTATATAAGAAAAAGCCCCAAATATCAGGACTGTCCCTATAAAATCGGGACATCTAGTCACTCTAGTATTAATGTGTGAAATATAATGACACTACTCCTATTGATTTCAGTGGGATCAGGATCTCAACTGTTTGGTCTCTGCAGCTATCATGGAAGATCATGATGCAAATCTACATGCCATGCCAGAGATCCAGAAAAAAGAGGGTCAAGATAAATATATCAGAGCGGTAGCCATGTTGTCTGTATCCACAAAAACAATGAGGAGTCCAGTGGCACCTTAAAGACTAACAGATTTATTGGGGCATAATATTTTGTGGGTAAAAACCCTCTTCTTCTGGAGAAGTGGGTTTTTACCCAAGATAAATATAGGCACAGACATCAGAGCTTCTGAAGTACAGTATTTTAATCACATTCCATCATCTAATGATATCAGTACCCTATAAATATGGCAAATTGTTGAGATGAGGCAATGCAGAATCATTCTAAGCTAGAAAAGATGTTTGTGGAAATGGACATTGAGTCTGCAATGCTTGCACAAGTTTTGACACCACTTAAGGAAGACACTGAGTTTCAGTAAGATGCAGGCTCATTGGCATAATATGCTATAAGTAGTATAAGTAGCATAAGTTAACTGTTAACTACTCAAATCAGAGACTTTGAAATGAAACCTGTCCAGTCCTCCTAAGCAAGAAGGATGGTGGCTGCAGCACAGGGCAGCAGTACCTTTAGAACAAATTGTGGGCACGTATCAAGCACTAATAGTGATGCTGATTATTTCTTCTGAAAAAAAGTTATGATCTGTCAGTTTTTAAAATGTATTGCTAAATCTGTTTTAAAGATGCATCGCCATTCCAAATATGTATCTGGTGACCTCTACAATGATAATTTTTAAGACAATACATTTTGAGCTCCAAGATTTGAGTCTATTCTAGATGGGACCTCCAAAGTTATCCATTTGGCCTTCCAAAGGCCTATGCGCGAATCAGCAGATTGCTGCAACTCCAGTATATAGAACCTGCAGGATGAACTGTCTGTGTGAACAGAACAACAACTCTGGAGTGTCAGAGAAACAGAGAGCCCTCGGGTGGCCTCTGCCTTAATCTCTTAGGGCAAGCCATGTGGCATTGTGACTTGTCAGTTTTTCATGTTGCACTATATGTTCACCTGAGGCCTCTGGCCTTTATTGAGTCAGGTTTTAAGAGGCAACCATAATGTGATATATCTTTATTGCTGACAACATCGTCTTCTGGTACTATGGTTTAATTAAAAGTTGTCTGTAAGCTGTAGTGTTTCAGGTAAATATGTGAAATACAAACAGCCATAAAAATGCAAATAAAAATTGTTTATACATTTTATATAAAAAAGGATCAACATTTGAAAGAAATAGGAAGAAACATCCCACTTGCTCCTGTTTAATGTACTGAAAAATAGCTTTGGGTTTTGAAAAATAAATCTTTCCTCTCTTTCCTAGAAAGCATGATCGTGAATTCAAAATGTTACAGTCTATTCTCTAAATGTTATGGGAATGCTCTAAGCTATACAGAGATAGATATCTTGTTGGCAATTTGTTGGACAGATTCCAAGACCATTAATTAATATTTACTGTCTCCTATGAAGTGCCTTAGAAACTGCTGAGAAATGCAAATACAGGGTCTGAGAAAGCTCCTGCATCCAACGAAGTATATACAGCCAATGAGGGCGCACTGGAACAATGAATGAAGCAGCCACAGCCTGAAATACCTGTTTGACTTCCAGCCAGTGATGATGTGGCACATATTCCTATATACAGAAAGAGAGAGAAAAAATTAGCTGTCTCCAGGGGGCTGCATGGAAATGTTCGCCTTTACTCATCTGTTAATTAAAACAAGTGGCCCTAACTCAATGCATTTTATTTGTGAGCAGTTTATGCAAGGGATGGAGAAAATTATTTCAAGTGCTGCAAGCTTTTCCTCATTTAGATAAAAAATCTTAACATGTATTCTTGCAGCTTCTTAAAGTATTTAGATGAAAGCAAGTGTTGCAATAGCAAAATTTCACAGCATTGGAAGCAAATTATGGGCTTTTATAATTTATTCTAAGTGAGGGCGGGGAATCAATAAGGTGGATAAAATGACTGTTTAAAAGCTCTGTCCATTAAAAAAGTTCCATCATGAACCAGTTAACACCAACAATTTTGATAAAGAGTGGTCTACTTTCAGCTGTTTGACCCTTTTGAGTTAACTCTTCTTAATAAAGGGCAAAACAACTCTCACCCTGGAAGCAGTTGGTAAAGTGAGCCATATCATGGGGAAATGGTGCTCTTGTCAAAGAGTTTTCGGAGGAATTACTGGAAGCACAATTATTTCAGAATTTCCTTCCTTGTGATACAAACTAGGCAGTATATACCTTTTATGGCCAGTTGATACAGAATTCTCCATCCTACATGATTTGAAAAGAGAGAGTCAAATATTTTTGCTGGTGTAACTCCATTGCAGTCAAAGGAGTCACACCAGCAGTTTATAGGATTTTTCTAAGTCATTCATTGTTGTGCTGTCTGATTTTGCAGATGTTAATGAATTAGGACCTGATCATGTATTGTGTATTGCAGGGGTCGGCAACCTTTCGGAAGTGGTGTGCCGAGCCTTCATTTATTCACTCTAATTTAAGGTTTCTCGTGCCAGTAATACAATAACGTTTTTAGAAGGTCTCTTTCTATAAGTCTATAATATATAACTAAACTATTGGTGTATGTAAAGTAAATAAAGTTTAAAAAATGTTTAAGAAGCTTCATTTAAAATTAAATTAAAATGCAGAGCCCCCCAGACTGGTGGCCAGGACCCGGGCAGTGTGAGTGCCACTGAAAATCAGCTTGCGTGCCACCTTCGACACATGTGCCGTAGGTTGCCTACCCCTGGTGTAGTGTGAGGGCAGGTTGCTCCACTCACAGAGCCCCATGGAATTCCTAGATTGAACGTCTGAGCTGTACAGAAGTCAGTGGGGCTCTGCATGGCACATTAGTGCACTTGGCACAATGCAGGATCTCAGGATGTTAATCCTTACAACCTGCATGAAGGAAATAGACGTTATCCCATCTGACTGTGGCATTGTGTCCAAAGTCACACAGGAACTCTGTGGCAATCAGGATCAAAACCATGTTTCCCAAATCTCAGTCAAATAGATTGACCGTCTTTCCTGTCAGTATATGAGCCAACAGCATAAAGGATTTACAATACAGAGTAATTTTTACATTCATCTCCATTGCAAATTAATCTGTAGCAAGTTAACGTTTGTATAGTTTAAAGCATTTTTTTTTGTTGGAGATCAGTATTCCCCCAAAATATGTCCATCATCATTAGTCAGTGTTATTGTACATAACAAATAAATTCTACATGCTGTGATAATATTTTATAGCCTGCCTGTACAGTGTGGTCTCTAGAGTTCTGATTCAGTCTGAATAAGACAGATGTCATCTGAAATATATTTCTCTGTAAATTCACATCACCCAGTGCTCCAGATCAGAGCTTTAGACTGTAATAAAAATCAGATTTTAAGAATCTTGTGGGAATGCAACTAATAAGATTGTAGTAGGAAAATTAATGAAGGAAAAGGAAGGTAGTAGTGAAGCAAGAGGAGACAGAGTAGATGAGAAAGAAGTAAGGGAAGAAGCAAAGAAAGAAGGAAAGATGATTATCTTTCTCTCATCTAATGTCAGAATAGCACTGGTACAATGGCACAAAACTAGTTTATGTCCGTATCATGCTAACCTACGGCCTTCCTCTTTTTAAGGCCACCACTATGGGCAAGATCATCACTAGCTTTACATGCCCACAAAATGTACAGAGATGTGCAAGGCATTCCTTCACTCCCCTGCATGGGCTGTGCAGCCCAAGGCTCAGAGGACTGCCACTTGCCATCCTGTGCAAGTAGGCGGGGATTGGTCAGAGGCGTGACCCTTCACTCCTCCACAGTGTTCCACCCAATACAGCTGAGTCTGTATGGAAGGGGAAATAATCTGCTCTCGGTGTAAACCAGTAGCAGATTACATTCCCCGCCTGTCCAGAGCAAGGGATCCAAGAAAGGAAATATGACTGTCAGAGGAAACAATTCATTCCCTGGTGTTTTTAGGTGGCAGCACAGCTACACACTGTCCCTTACTCAGCGCAGATTAAGTCATGGGCTTTGTCTTCTCTGCAAAAAGATGGTGATGGTGGGGTTCTACCTCGATAGCTATAGATCTCAGGGTATGGCTACACTCACACTTTACAGCGCTGCAACTTTCGCGCTCAGGGGTGTGAAAAAACACCCCGCTGAGCGCTGCAAGATACAGTGCTGTAAAGCCTCAGTGTAATCAGGGCGGCAGCGCTGGTAGTGTGGCTCCCAGCGCCACACGCTACACCCGTAGAGGATGTGGTTTACGTGCAACGCTGGGAGAGCTCTCTCCCAGCGCTGCCGCTCCGACCACACTCACAATTCAAAGTGCTGCCGTGTAGCCATACCCTCAGTGACCTAGTGAAGACAAAGCACAAGTAGTTTTTATCTCATTGTCGCTAGTGGAGGTCAACTCTATAACCACCTCACATGCACATCTAGGGTTAATCTCAACTAACTACATTGGATATGTCTACACAACAACTGGGAGTGTGCTTCCCAGTGCAGGTGGACAAACACATACTAGCTCAAGCAGAGCTAGCACCTGTCTGCCCACCCATGCTGAGAAGCACACTCCCAGATGCTGCACGGACATACTCACTGAGGTTAAAAATAACCTGGGCCTTGTGTCTACTGGGATTTTACATCAAGAGATTTTACATCAAGATACGTATCTTGATGTAAAACGCACCTTTTGGAATGACAACGTGGCCTCAGTCTAGCCCCTTTATTTGGAATAAGGAACACTCTTGAGTTGTGATAGATCTTTGTAGTAAAAAATGGAATTTTAAATAGCCTGCATGGGGCCAGGAGCATAATGGAGCTGGGCAAGAAAGAAAAGAAAGGTGGCTCCACTTTAGGATCAGTGCAGGTGCAAGAAAATAACCTTGATTGTTTGCTTTGGGGTTCTTAATAATGAGCCTTTTAAGCATGAAGATGAAAACTTGAAGAGAGAAAACTTCCTGTTTTCATCTGCTTATTCCCTCCTTCCCCCTTTCATTAGTATGTTGAGAGGAGAAACAGAGCACTTCAACTAATAAGGTAGAAGGGTCTACCAGTGCATTAATATGTATTTATTTATTTTGACTATTATATATTTATTTGCAGTGGAGTAGCACCTAGGAACTCTAGGCACGGATCCAGACCCTCTTTGTGCTAGGCACGGTACAAACAGTCTGTCCCTGTCCCAGAGAGTTTACAACCAAGTGTAAATCAAAAGACAACAGGTCGATACAGACAAATGTGGGAGCACAAAGAAACAACGAGGCAATAATTTTGATGATTTTCTCTTTGTTATTAAAATTCAAGTTCTGCATGCATTTTGATTGTTGCAATAAGGACATTTAAAAGACCCCTCTCCCAAAAAGATTCTTCAGATCACCCAAAAATTAATGTCCTATCAGGTCACTTATTCTAAATAATTTTGTAATTCAAAATGTACTCCTGGAAGCCCATGTGATATTATTTATAATCTGGGTATTCAACAATTCCAAATATTTATCAACATAACAGATGAGTGAAAATGATTAAAACAGTTAAAATACAAGAAAGGATTTTATTCACTCATATTCAAAATTTAGACTTTTTAAAATTCCATGAATGTGTGTGCAGGGTTTGCACATACTAATTGGGAAGTGAGATGTCTGATTGCTGCATTTACATTCACAAGTGCCCATTTGCTCACAAAAAGGTTTCACAATTGGTATGTATGTAAATGTAGGCCTTGACCCCTGCAAACATAGAGATGAATGAGGCTTGATCTAAAATGCATTGACATCAATGGGAGTCATTCCATTGATTTTAATGGGATTTCAATCACGCCATTGAATAATCTCATTAAATTCAATGGGTCTACCCACATACATGAAATTAGCACATGCTTAAATGTTTCCAAGATCACCCTTGCCTTAGATTATACATTTTGATGCCGCTTTGACCCCAGCTGAGAGTTATGTATGTGAACCAGGAGCATAGCAATAAAATGCAGCTGGCCTTTTCGGGTTAAGGCTATTATACTGATAGTCTATAATATTAATTATTTACTGTGGAAAATCCTTTATAAAATCTCTGCAGATATTCTGCAGTAACAATTAGTAATCCCATAGTTTACAGTGGTTTTACTGAAGTGTTTGGGTCTATTGCTAAAAAATTCTGTCTCATGAGGCTAAATGGTCTTGTGGATAAAGCTTGAGTGTTGGCCTTAGAAGTTTGGTGTTCTCTTCCTGGGCTGGTCTACACTAGGGGAGGGGATCAATCTAAGATATGCAACTTATAACGTAGCTGAAGTCGAAGTATCTTAGATCGAGTTACCTATCGTCCTCACGGCGCGGGATCGACGTCTGCAGCTCCCCCTGTTGACTCTGCTACCGCTGTTTGTGTTGGTGGAGTTCTGGAGTTGAGAGGAGCGCATTCGGGGATCGATATATCACTTCTAGATGAGATGCGATATATTGATCCCCGAGAAACTGATTGCTACCCGCCGATACGGCCGGTAGTGAAGACGTACCCTCTGACTCTGCTGCTGGGCAAGTAATTTCCTGTTTGTGGGCCTCAGTTTCTCCTCTTTGTAAAAGAGGGATAATGATAATTGGATCCTTTATAAAGCACTTTAGAGCTACTAAAAACAGTGCTGTATGAGAACCAGGTATCATTTATTTTTAGATGAATTACTTATATATAACTTTGAACACTGCAACTTTTGAACTGTAATTCTTCATTCACAACTTCAAGGAATAGTTCTCTGTATGGTAATGTGTATTCCCTCTTTCTTGAAAAGTATCTGTGTACAGCATGTTTATCCTGTTCAGAGAACAGGATATTATCATAGAATTGTAGGACTGGAAGGGATTTCGAGAGGTCATCTAGTCCAATTCCCTGCACTCCTGGCAGGATTAAGTATTATCTAGAACATCCCTGACAGGTGTTTGTTCAATCTGCTCTTAAAAATCTCCAAAATGTATTCCAATGCTTAACCGCCTTGACAGGAAGTTTTTTCCTAATATCCAGCCTAAACTGCCCTTGCTGCAATTTAAGTCCATTGCTTCTTGTCCTATCCTCAGAGGTTAAGGAGAACAATTTGTCTCCCTCCCCCTTGTAACAATACCTTTTATGTACTTAAAATGGTTATCATATCTCCTCTCAGTCCCCCCTTCTAAACAATCTCCATTTTTTCAATCTTCCCTCACAGGTCATGTTTTCTAAACCTTTATTCATTTTTTTTGCTCATCTGTAGACTTTCTCCAATTTGTCTGCATCTTTCCTGAAATGTGGTGCCTGGAACTGGACACAATAGTCCAGCTGAGGCCTAATCAGCATGGAGTAGAACAGAAGAATTACTTCTCGTGTCTTGCTAACAATACTCCTGCTAATAATCCCAGAACGATGTTTACTTTTTTTTTTTGCAACAGCGTTACACTATTGACTCATATTTAGCTTGTGATGTACTATGACCCCCAGATCCCTTTCTGCCGTACTCCTTTCTAGTCAGCCATTTCCCATTTTGTATGTGTGCAACTGATTGTCCCTTCCTCAGTGGAGTACGTTGCATTTGTCCTTATTGAATTTCATCCTCTTTACTTAGTTATGCTCATCTTTTTATTGTTATGTATGTGTGAAAATTGCTCTCAGTCTGCTATTTTCCATTGACTATACATTAGCTGTTACCCCAATTAATTTACATTTTATTGTTTTCAGGGCTGTGATAAATTTCACATCCAGTGTGACATAATTAGGTCGACGTAAACCCGCCACTGTAGACACAGCTAGGTTGACAGAATAATTCTTCCATCAACTTGGCTTCCTCCTCTCGGAAAGATGGGTTATTTACATCAGCGGAAAAATCCCTTCTATCAATGTAGGAAGTGTCTACACTGCAGCATTATACAGTGGCATAGCTGCAGCACCACAACTGTGCTACTGTAGCTGCCGTAGTGTAGACTTGCCCCTTAGGCTATGTCTGTACTATAGAGCCTATGCCAGCATAGCTCCTAGTGTAGACACAGCGCACACCAGTGGAAGGAATTCTTCTCTCCCTGCAAAAACACCACCTCCCTGAACAAAAGCTATATTGACAGAAGCACTCTTCCATCAAAATGGATGTGTCTACACTTGCGGCTATGGCAGCATAGCTATGTTGGTCAGCGGTGTGGCATAGCCTTAGGTCTAGTCTATGCTATGGGGACTATAGTGGCAAAGCTACGGCACCATGACTATGCCAGACGCAATAGGATAGACACAGCCTACATTGCCGGAAGAGATTTTTCCATCATGGTAGGAATACCATCTCTCTGAGTAATTATAGCTAGGTCAATGGAAGCATTCTTCAATGCACCTGCATCTACACCGAGGGGTAGGTCGGCATCACTACTAATGTTAACTGTAGACCAGGCCTTAGACAGTCCTGAGGGCCTGCATAAGGTAAGGCAGCTTCTCCAGCATGCCTATGGCCTGCAACACTGCCTGCAATCTCCACAGCACTAAGAACTGGGCCCTGTGGAACTCCTTGCCTGAGGAGGTTGTGAAGGCTTTAAAAGAGGGTTTAAAAGAGAACTAGATAAATTCATGGTGGTGAAGTCCATTAATGGCTATTAGCCAGGATGGATAAGGAATGGTGTCCCTAGCCTCTGTTTGTCAGAGGGTGGAGATGGATGGCAGGAGAGACATCACTTGATCATTACCTGTTAGGTTCACTCCCTCAGGGGCACCTGGCACTAGTCACTGTCGGTAGACAGGATACTGGGCTGGGTGGCCCTTTGGTGTGACCCAATATGGCCATTCTTATGTTCTTATGTTCCTGTGGCCAGGGCTTGAAAAGGGGTCTTTGGAAGGTAGCTTTATGACTCCTGACTGGAGCATCCTTCCCATGTTGTTTCCAAGGCTTTTAGGGCTACTTTCCATAGCTTTTGTCCTTTTACCTGGCATAAAGGAGCCAGAGCAGAGATGAGGATGTCATCCATAGATTTAAACCTCAGAAGGGACCATTGTCATCAAGTCTGAACTCCTCCATAGAATTACACCTAGCAATTCCTGCATCAAGCCTCTAAGTAATTTTAAATTATTAGTAACTAGTTGTGTGTTAAATGCTAGATCTATAGCAGTACAACCCCTCCACCCCCACCCCCAAAAAAAGAGAAATAAATTATATCAGAGCTCTTACTCCTGTCAGGTCCTGACCCCATTGTGATAGGCACTTGTTCAAACACATCTGAACACATGGAACCTAATCAAGGTTTAACTTAGGTTCATAGTTGTTTTGTTATGTACAAACAATTGCATCCATTCCTGTCCCACAGAGTTCACAATATCAGGCCTCAACCCTGCAATTGATGGTACGTGGGCAGACAGCTTCACACACAGGAAGCCCCATGGAAGTCACTGGGGCTTTGAGCGGCACAGCAACTTGCCCGCATTTATCAACTGCATGACTGAGGCCTAACAAAACAAGTGACATCCAAGGGAAGAAAAGAGAAAGTGTGCGTGTGTGTGTGTGTGTGTGAGAGAGAGACAGAGAGAGAGAGTAATATTACTAAAAGATAGATGAATGGAAAGTTACCCTGATGAAAAAAATAAGAGGAAAAGATGGGGCCTGAGCCAAGAAGTATTTGTATCCAGTATTATGGTTTGGGCTTGTCTCTTCCTGAAAAATTCAGTCCATTTGAAATATCTCCCACCCTCTCTTTTCTCATGGAGTCCTCTGAAGGGTAAAAAGTAGTCTGCGGGAATATATTTTCACAATGTAAAAGCATCTTTTTATAAGGCTGAACAATCAAAAAGGTTTCATAAATCCAGATTTCCTCTGCTGGCTTTTCCATTCCACACACTGGTGAGAAGCTTGCTTGCTGCACTATGTTGTTTCTTGCTACACAGACTGTCATTTTTTCAGTTTGTTGTTTGGTGTTTTAAAAAGCCCAGAAAGTCAGTTAGCTTCAAAATATACACTGAGGAATTTGCAAAATATCCATTGTATCAGAGTAACGAAGTCCAGGTCAACACCATCAGACTAAAGAGAGGGTGTTCCTCAAGTGGTGTAAATTGTCATAGGTCCACTCAGTGCATCTGGGTGATGCATGCTAGTCTAGTGGATAAAGGCATAAAAGTATGCAGTATTGCCATACTCAAGATAAAAAATCAGGAGTTGGACCCTCTCAAGATATCAAAAATCATGAGTCAAATCCCCCAAAATTGTGAGATTGGCCCCACAAATCATGAAATTTAAATCATGAGATTCAAACCATGTTTGTTAGTCTGTCTTTTTACTTCTCTCTGCTCTTCTGTCTATGTGTGTGTGATCATTTCAGTTTGAAAAGTCACTTTTTAAATGCACATAAAATGTATGCCTCTCCCTGACTCAGCTGGAGACTCCGCTTACCCTCTCCTAATCCTTGTCACCCATTTCCTATTACTGCCTTGGCTCTCTCCCCTGCCTGACTGCCCCAGGGGCTTCTTCCCTCTCCCAGACCCAGCAAGTGCTTTCCCATGACTCCCATTCCTTTGTTTCCCACTGCCTCATGATCCTCTCACTGCTAGGGAACCATATAATCAAGGCAAGGCTCAGAGTTAGGGTTGGTTTATGTCCACAGAGGATCTCGCACAGCTCTGCCCACCATGAAAACCATGAGATTGGAGCAGCTGCTCACGTCATCACAACAGCTCCTCCTGCAGGAACTGTGACTTGTGATCAGTTCATGTGAGTTGGCAACATTGGCTGGGGAGTACTGCCTTCCCCTGGTTATTTGGGGGGAACTGCTTTGCCACTGCTACCCTCAGGCTGGGAGAGCTGCAATTCTGTTCCTTCCATCTCCCACCCCCCTCACTGTCCTTTTCACCTTCCTCAACCTCCCTCCTGCCCCGCACCTCTCCTTGCTCCCCATTCCTCTGCAACCCCTAAATCTGCCTTTTGCTTCCCCTCATTCTCCTCATCCACTTTTCACAGTGTCCTGGCTGCTCCTAATAGTCCCTATGTCCTGACTAGCCCCCAGGACCATACAGTGGCAGCAATTTTGCTTGTGGGCCTCACTTCAATCTCCTTGAAAACAGTGTGGATGGCAGTCAACTTTATTAAGGATAGCCTCACTCCACACACAAATAGTTTGTAGGGAAATGGCAGTCATCTGGCTGGCTTCAGCCCCATTGACAGTAATAGGAGATTGTGGCCATTTTGAATAAGGGAAAATTTATGAACTGATGCTTTCATCATGAGAGGGGTTGAAGAAACACCCCAAAACTGCTAGAGTCACAAAATAATTGCAAGAGTTGGCAACACTGCCTGTCTGGCCTTGAAATATACAGGAAAATGGTTCTCCTAGATGCACTGGAGTAAAATTATCCCTGCTACTCACTCATGCAAACTACAAACTGAGCCATGGGTAGGATGCAGAGCATCTCACTGATAATGTTTAAATCAAGGTTAGATGTTTTTCTAAAATATATGCTTGAGGAATTATTTTTGGGGAAGTTCTATGGCCTATGTTATGCAGAAAGACTTGGCCTTGGAATCTATGAAACCTCTGTCCCTTATGTGATTAGATAGGGACAGTGATTCAGGGTTCTTTGGACACTGGCACTGAATAATTTTGGACTCAACAGCAGTCATACAGCCCTAACCTCCCTCAGCGCCCAAACAGGCAACTCCACTGCATGCAAAAGAGTAGAGCTTTGTGTCTCCTCTAGTCAGCTAACCTCTTCAGTGTAGTAAAACATGGAGTTGGGAGCTTTATTTCATGGGTGAACTCCACCTCAGGAGAAAATGATGTAGGGAGGGGAGTTTGATGTGGTTGCTGGGGACAGCTGCTGCGTCCCTGTCAGGCTGAGTAACAACTAGAGAAGCAAAAGAAATTTTGTATGCTCCAAGTTCTCAGAAAAGCTGAAAGCAGAAAATATTTTAACTTAGAGAGTTTATGTGGTGGTTCAGAAAAAAGTACAGGTTACTATGGTCTATTATATCATCAAAAATTAAAATTAATTTATTATAACATAAGTTGCACATTGGTTGGCTGCTTATCCACTATAATTGCTAAGATTTATTGCTCTTAAAAAGTAATTCTAAAATAAAAATATTTTGAATTCAATTACCACTTCACTTTTATTCATTCCCATCAAGTTGGGACAAGGCGGTAAAATTTTCCACAAATGTGGAGGTGTGTCCTTTTGCTAACACTTCCTATTTGTTTTTACAAGGAACAGCTCCTACCTTCCAAAAAATCCCCATGCTTTCACAAGACAGATGTATGCAAATTACTTCTGCTGAATGAATTTGCAATTTTTACTTTCTGCAGTGCTTCACCTCAATGCCTTTCAGCATGCAAATTTTGTTCCCTGTGGAATTAGTCAGAACGGGTTAGTGAGAGTTCTATTTGCTCATTAATGGAGGCCTCATTACATAAGACTAACTGGACATAGATCATAATAGATTATAATCAGTGGCCAATGTAGTTTAATACTCTGTTTATTATATAAACATTATTATGCAATACTGTTATTTGGTACAGTCTTAAAAATACCACATAAAACTCTAAATCATTAGTTGTTAATAATCATTATATAAAAATAGCCTAGAAAGTATTCATTAACATATTTTGTGTATACATACTTCTGTATGAAAGTATGGATATAAGTAATTGTAGTGGGGTGGTCACCCCACTCTGGCCCTGGAGGAATTAAAGCAGCCCTGGAGAGGGCTGCAGCTGGGGAAAAGGAGTTAAAACAGCCAAGCTAGACTGACTGGGGAAGTAGCCACAGCTGTGTCCAGCTCAGTCAAGGCTCAGCTTGCCCTTATAAGAGGGCTGTGGGGCTAGAAGCTGGAGGAGTCTCACTCTAGCTCTGGAGTGGGAAGGTCTAGGTGCCTCAGAACAAGGTAGCTGAGGTGGAGCAGTGCTGGGGAAGGGCAAAGGAAGCTGGGGAGTTCCAGCCTGGGAAATCCCCAGGCTGCAGGCCTTGCTTGGTACAGGCGTTGCAGAGGTGCAGCCCGGGCTTAGACAGAGGCAGTTGGTCTGACTCCCTTGCCAGTGATGAATGGTCTTTGCAGACTGCAGTCTTCCCCAGTGAGTGGGGGCTAGATGATGACTGGCAGTAGCCACTGAGGCAAGGTGGGTTTAGAGAGATGGGGGGTCCCCTGGGAGGGGAGACCGGGAATGTGGGAGTACTTCTGGGGCAGAACCCTGAGGTAAAGGGCACGAGGGTCTGGGAGGGACACGGGGCCAGCAGTAGGCAAGATACTGGCCTGCAGAGGGTATGCTGGACTGGAAAAGAGCTAATTCCCAGGATGAGCAGCAGGAGGTGCCACGCTGGTGAGTCATTGCTTTGCTACAGGAATAGATATAGGATAAACATAAAATCAACGGCTTCTACTAGAATATGGGCTTGGCTATAAGTAGAACAGAACAAATTGTTATCAACAAATAATTTGTTTGCTGAATAAAACAATGATTTGCAAACAGACTGTGAAATTCTCAAATGTATTCATTATTCGCAGACATTTTTAGGAAATAATTACCAGGCTGCTGCTCATTTGTGAATAGTTAATTTGTGAATATTCAAAAGTTGCAACATATACTATATTGATTAGTTACATAAGTCATAATCTATTGTTTCTGTCAGGGCCGGCTCTAGCAATTTTGCCGCCCCAAGCACGGCGGCACGCCGCGGGGGGCGCTCTGCTGCTCGCCGGTCCTGTGGCTCTGGTGGACCTCCCGCAGGCTTCCCTGCGCGGCGTCTGGTGGTCCCGCGGCTCCGGTGGACCTCCCACAGGCATGCCTGCGGATGCTCCACCAGAGCCGCGGGACTAGTGGATCCTCCGCAGGCATGCCTGCGGGAGCTCCACCGGCGCCGCCTGCTGCCCTCCCGGCAACTGGCAGAGCGCCCCCTGCGGCATGCCGCCCCAAGCACACGCTTGGCGCGCTGTGGCCTGGAGCCGGCCCTGGTTTCTGTTCCCTGACTGGATACCTTGTGTGACTAATCAAAACAGAGTGAGTTGCAAATTTCAAAGTTTACAATTAAATATACAGTTCAGCATTTGTTTTCAGTTAACCTCAAATGCTTAGATATTATACTGTTTCCGAGTTTCTCTCTCAGTAAACATTAAGCATGTGCAAATGCTTCTGGAAAGCTAAAACAAAATGGGGTGAACATGGTCAAATCAAATTTCACTTTCAAGTTTGAGTGAATATTAATGACATTTCCTCCCCATTGTTCACTCAGCCCTAGATACAACTGTTTTCTTCAATGAGGGACTCCTACAAACGTCATCTGTTCTTTTAGCTTCTGATAACTACCTTTATATCAGGAAAGATTTTTCTTGTGTTTGCAGAAGGGTGATGGACTGCTTTATCAATTCACTTATTTTCACATGTAAACAAAAACACTTCCTCATAACCATAACCTAAAGAGGGAAGCAACATCACTCGGCAAATATACTTCTATTACGTCTCATCTCCAGAAATCTTTATTACTTTGTTCCTGGCAAGTATACTGAGAATGAATCTCTTCCAGTGAAGAGATTCATCTGTTCAGAGCCTCACAGCTGTGCTTAATGAGTCTTTGTTTCGGTTTTCACCAGTCTACATGAGTTAAGAGCAGGTTGGCCAAACACCTGTCAGGGATGGTCTAGATAATACTTAGTCCTGCCTTGAGTGCAGGGGACTGGACTAGATGACCACTTGAGCTCCCTTCCAATTCTATGAGTTCTGTGGAACTCTGCACAGACTTAAGGTCTCCACAGATGGATCCCATCCATTTATATAGAAATAATATAGAATTATTTCCAACATATGCCATTGGGAATGGAGTCAGGAGAAGAATGTATGAAGGCCTTGTAGCATTGTGGGTGTATTTCCCCTTCCTAATGAATTGTTTAAAAATATCTTATACATGGGAGAGACAACGTGAGTGAGGTAATATCTTTGACTGGACAAAATTATGTTAATGAGAAACAAACTTTTGAGCTCACATGGAGCTCTTCAGGTTCTCACACCAACAGAAGTTGATCCACTAAGAGAGACTACCTCATCACCTTGTATTTGTAATCTTCTGGGACCAATATGACTACAACAACACTCTTTTACATGGTACAGTTTGATGCTTTCTGAAGGCAAAAACTAAACTCCGCAGGAGTTTTTGTATGTGTGTGGATAGGTTAGCAGTATCCAGGAATAGTGTGAATTCCAGCAGAGAGACAGAAATCATTCAAACCTTCCCTTCAGGAACATCACTGATATGTATGATTGTTATAATATCTACACACACACAGAAGATAGAGAAGGATGACTAATAACCACAGCATTAGGGTGTAAGTAATTTTGTTGCAACAGTCGTGAAGAATCCTGTTACAAAAACAAAATTTGCTTGATGAAAAATCACTGGAATTATGGAGTATTTAAATGGTACTGTCAACATATCTTTTGTACTATTGTGTTTGTAATGATTCTCTGGAGCTCAAAACTGAAACTTGTGTCCCTGAATGACCTCGGGGTTCTTCAGCAACGTGTTTAGTATTAGAATATTGTTTATCAGTACTGGATTTTCAGTGCCATTCACTGATATTGAAGCTTTTGTTAGTTTATTGGAGACTATAGTGCACTCCATGGAATTTTTTTGAAAGTCTATACTAAAATAAAATATAGTTGGTCAAAACTTAGTGATTTCTCTTTAAATTATCCAACAAGTGATCCCTGTCATTCTATAGTTATTCTAGTCTACCTCATGAACTTTCATATACATTCCTCAGTTTCAATTATTATAAATGCTGTAAGCTCAGCCAGGTATAGTACCAGAATCTATGGTTTTGGGTTTTTGCATTGAACATTATCAAGAAAGATTTTGGAACTAGAAGTTAGCAGAAAATAAATGATGCACGAGGGAGACTTATTATATCATCATTATTAGTGCCTAAAATTCCCAATCAGGTTTACTGATTTGTTGTGCTAGGCACTATACAGATAGGCACTGAGCCTATCCCAAAGAGTTTACAGTCTAATTTAGAATACAGTTTCTCCTGCTACAACTCTATTGTCAGATAAATAAATTGATACCAATAAGCAGGTACATAAAGCACAATCCTGCTAACACTGAATTCAGTGTGAGTTTTCCCAGTATTGGACCAATTTGGAGTATATACTGCAGAAGCAAAGTGTGTCCTTTTAGTCTCAGGCTCTCCTGGGCAGTATAGCCACAACTGGAGAAGATCCAACAAGTTTAGAATTATTAACTGTACTCTTCAAACTGGTGCTTAATTTGTGCCAGGGCTGAGCCTCGAGGCTTGGCAGTTCATAGTCGCAGCACTTCTGGGCTTGGCTGTTCATAGCCCCAGCACCTCTGGGCTTCCACATCAGTTATGAAAGTAAAAAAAAAAAAATCACTTGAGCCCTGTACCTCTTTCATTACAAATCAATCACTGCTTCAAACTTTCCCCCCATTTCCAGAATATGGTAAAATCTAAACCAGTGATACTTAGGCTGTGGCTCTTAAATGTGTCTCCTGGAGCTCCTTGCAGCACATGATATTAAAACACAGTGATTTAATTATTAACCAGTCTATGTTGTTAACCAATCTGGATGCTTTTATGATGTTATTAACCAACTGTAGCTGAAAAAATATTCGGTCTGAATAACCGAGAAGTGTATATATATAATTGTGTGTGTGGCTCTTTTAGGTAATGTTGACCGCTAATTTGGCTCCTGAATCACTGAGGTCTGAGTATCTCTGATGTAAACCTTTGAATTTGAATTGCTTGGTTAACTGTTTTTCCTCGTATTTTTCATTATCAAATTGTTATGATGTTTTTAGGATAGTCACTGCAACTGTTGCAAGTATCTTCGGAGGTTTAATCTGCATTATTCCAAGGTGGATATGTTCCAGATTCTGCATTGTTTTGCCCAGAGACCAGCTATAAAAATGTTTTCCGCTGGAAGTGTTTCCTTCTCTGTTAGAACTGTAAAACTGTTACATGACCCACCTGCTGTAAATGGCGGAGGTAAATATAGTGCCGTGTGCACAATACTCTGGTCTTGAGTGGTCATTAGAATCACAAATGTGTAAAACTGGCACCTGATCCAGCTACATATGTACATAAGGGCTGCTGACTATTCAGTTTTATTCAGATTCTATCTGAATCTCAGTGATTGGTGTGAGTAAGGGTTTACAGAATTGAGCCTGTGGCACACAAATGGCAATTCAGCATGAAAATTCATTGCTGTGTTACTTTAGCACCCTTGTGACCAAGATGGAGTCTGCTCTGCAGGCAGCTCCAGAGTCCTGGGCAAAGTTCAGGAGTCTTGGGCAGTGTTCCAGTCCACTGGTGAGTCTTGGGTGCTCCTGATTCTCTTCTGCACCAGTGAACTTTCAACAACAAAGCCCTCCGGTGCCCTCTTCTGCTGCTTTCTGCAAACATGTACAGAGCGACAACCTCCCCACTTAACTAGCTACAGCCATCCTTGTTATTCCCAATTCAAAGTCACAAACCCCAGTACTCATGGCCCCAGACAGCTCTTGGCAGCAGTGATACTAGGTCCAACTCTGGTTTGTCCTTCTCTGGTAATTCCTCCCTTGCACAGTGCTCCTCCTGTCTCCTGTCCTGGGGCAGCCCCAGTCAACCACTCTGTCTCTCTCAGGCTTTGGGCAGGTTCTTGGCTCCTTCACTCGGTCACAGCCTGCTTACTGAAGCCCTTCTGTCTGGAACTCCAAACACACATCCTCTAACTCCCACTGTCTCCATGCCCACCCCCCCCGTCCCGCTTCCAAAAAACCCAGACAAACAGACTTCCTTTTCCTGGAACAATTAGCACTTCCTCTCCTCAGAAAAAAGATTTAAACCCTAAGGGGATAACACTCTTTCCTCCGCAAAAGAAATAATCCTTGATGTCACCAGCAAGGTGGGCACATCTAGGTCATGGATTCTCAGCAAGTCAGGAGTATCCCCATCATCCAGCTCATTGGACCCCAGGGAGTGGAACAGGTTTCTCACGAGGCAACTTGCGTCCTGTGGTAACGGAGATCTGTAAGTCACTGGGTTCCCCCAAACGATCATATGTAAGCACACACTTGGGCTTCCTGTTCCTGGAGGAATGTCTAGGCTGGCTGTCGGGCATTGGCTGAGGTGACACCACTGAACATGGGTCCTTGAGGCATGAAATCAAAGGTGCCTGAGTTTAAGGTAGCTATTTGGGGTACATGATTCTCTTCCTGCACTGTACCTTCCTTATCTGGCTCTTGGGGGTTCCCCACAGCTTTGGCCAGTGGAGCCTCAGGTTCTTTCCTTTCACCATTTCTTTGTGTAACGACAAGAGGTTCCATTGGGGGGGCTCCCAAACAGGATGTTTGCCATACCCCGCTCTCTAGGGAGCTGGCATTTGCACAGACCCAGTATATCTCCATTGTCGGGACCATGTCTGACTTGGAGATCCCAGAGGCTCAGAATCAGTGGAAACATCCTCATGGGGCAACAATACTTGTCCCATAGGTAAGAGATGATGGTAATGGAGCATTTTGGTGGGGCTGTGACTGCCCTCTGGACATATCCGATATCCTGGTAGTTCCCTCAGTTTCTCCTCTATAAAGTACAGGTGTGATTCCCAACAATCTGCAATCTTGTGTTTTTCCTGTAATCTGAGATTTTGAGCCAAAACTTAATTGCCAGTCTGAAGCTCCTGTTGCCTCACTTGCCGATCATATTGGGTTTTGTTCTTTTGACTCTGGTGACCTGAAGCTTGCGTCGCTATCTTATATGCTTCCTTCAGTTGATCCCTTAGGCGAGTCACATAGCCCAGATATGTTTCTGAGAATGCCTCATCTATAGACACTCCAAAACAGAGACTGACAACCTGGCTACTCAACTGAAGATTAGCATGACTAGTATGTTGCATCATGTTTATTGCAGTTATAGGCATGTACCAGGTGCTCCAAATACTGGCTCCAGTATTTCTTCTCCTGAGGCTCCAAGGTTCCCAGCATGTTGAATAGCATGCAGTTGAATCATTCTGGCAGCAGATCCTCTGGTGGATGATAAGGGGTGATGTGTAATTTTTTTTTATTCCCAAGATCTTGCAAAGTTCTTTTGTTAATCAACTCTCAAAATCCCATCTCTGGTCTGAGTGTAGTCTTGCAGGCAGTCTGTAGTGAATGAAGAACTTCTTCCCACAGGATGTTAGCAACTGTGGAAGCTTTCTGATCTTTGGTGGGATAAGCTTGAGCATAACAAGTAAAATCATCAGTTACTGCCAAGATATTTGCAGTGCCCCAGTGGTCAGGCTCTAATGACAGAAAGTCCATAAAGACAAGCTCTATGGGTGCCAAACTTGTAATGTTGACAAGAGGAGCTGCTTGCTTAGGCAGCGTCTTTCATCAGATCCACCTGGTGCAGGAGTGAACACGGTAGGTGATGTCACCCCACATTCAGGGCCAATTGAATCTCACCTTAACTAGGGTCTCCAACCGCTCTATTCCCAGATGCCCTATTCAACCATGGCAGGCCTCCAACATGCTTCACCAGACTTCTGCAGTAGCACCAACTGCTTTGGGTGAGGCCTCTGGGGATGTTTCTGCCCACGATAAAGTCATCCATCCTGAACTAATATGCAGTCCCATTCCTTTAGCAAAAGGGCCTCCTCTGGGTGACTCAGCTGGATAGCCTTGGGGTCCTTTCCCCTTTCTAATATCTAAAAGACACCCACCTCTCAATCCTTTAGCCTGGGCAGCTGATGGTCCTGTATTCTAGTAAAACTTGAGTAGACTATGAGTATGGCATCTGGTACTGCCCCAGACAATCAGTTGCTCACTCTCCATTGGTTGTGGATTTTTCCTCCACAAGGGATACCTGTTGGCATAAACCTCTCAATTCAGGGGTTCTCACATTCATCAGATCAAGTCCTTAGTATGAGGCTATGATAGACCCAGGCCGGTTGGGTACAGCAGAATAGCAGAAGGCAGATACACTGGCCACTGGATTAACAGTTTTCTGTTCCCTGACTGACCAGAGCAGGGGCTGCTCCCAGACTAATGAGAACACCTGACTAATTAACCTGCAAAGAGTCAGGTGAGGCCATTAAGCTAATGTGACCACCTGACTCTAATTAAGGCCCCGCTGATACTATAAAAAGGGCTCACTCCAGTCAGGCAGAGGGGAGCCAGGGAGCCAGAGGAGAGGAAGTGCAGCTGAAGAGCTGGTTAATGAAGACACCCTCAAACCATCGGTAAGGGAGCCCTAAGGTAAGGGTGAAGAAGGGAGAAGCAGGAGAGCTGTAGGGAAGTGGCCCAGGGAAATGTAGCAACTATGGCAGTGAAAGGTTGGCTGCCAACAGCTGTTACCATTAGGGTCCCTGGCCTGGAACCCAGAGTAGAGGGCGGGCCCAGGTTCCCCTCAACCCACCACTACAGGAACATCTCCTGGGAGGGGAAGTCAGGCACCTGTCAGGACAGGAGACCAAACTGTTTTGAAATAAACCCCCAGGGACAACAGAGACTGTGGGAGTTCTCTCACCAACCTCCTTGCTGGCCTATGATGAAAAGGGCTCAGTTTATTGTAACCCTGGCCCTAGAGAGAGAGAGGCTACGTGGAGGGTCACAGTGAGCCACTAAGGCTAGCATAAACCACCTAGAAGTGCAGGACCCACGGGAGCAAGGTCAGAGCTCTGCCACAGAGGCCAATGAGACAAGGCAGCCATATCTATGTTTGGCTGGGTTGGTGTTGCAGGGTGAAATCATAGACATAGAGAGCTGCTAACCACCAGTGTCCCACTATGGATAATTTTGCTGTTGTATGACATCAAAATATGTCAGTATTTATGATGAACTTGGCTCCACAGAGGTAGTCATGGAACCTCTCTCTCATGGTCTACTTTAATGCCAGGAACTCCACTTGATGAGCAGGGTAAATTTTCTCAAGGGTCACACAACTACTGGTCAGCGTTTGTCCTTGCGCTGTTGATAAAGGTTGCCTCCTAACCCGGTATACTTTATATTGGCATGGAGCTCATATGGCTGAGTAGGATCGGCGTACACCAAAACAGGCAGTTGAGTGAGCCATTGATTGATTTTACAGAAATCTTCTTCACACTGAGCAATCCACCATTTTCCGAAAGGTGCGCCCATGCTAAAGTATTGATTTCCCCTTCTTCTTTGTGTGTGTGTGTATAGAGGGGTATCCCTTGGTTAGCAATATAAGTACATGCACAATGTGGGAAAATTCCTTCAGAACCTACAATAGTAGCCATAACTGTAATTCCTTAAGGGTTGTGGGCCTTGGAAAGGTGGTTACTGCCTTCACCTTCTCTAGGTCCATAGCTATACCAGCTGCAGACATTGTGTCCTACATACCATTTAGGCCACCAAGTGCAACTTTAGTGCTCTCATGGTCAAGATGAAGTCTGCTCTGCAGGCAGTTCTGGACAAGAAAAGGCACGTGCAGGAACACAGCAGGGAAAGTCCCTTCCACCCTAAGGCCACCTGTTCCAAACCCCCAAAGTGAACACACACACACACACACACACACACACACACACTAAATAGTATAGAGAATATAGTAAAGGGAAATATTTATTCACAGACAGATGAATAGAGAAAACAGGGGGAAAGATAGGTGGAGCAGTGAAAGGGTTACATTCAACACAAGGGTCCACAGTCCCAGGGGTACCATAGTCTGAAAGATCAGACACCCAGCAGTGACTCTGCACACAGAGTTCAGAAGTGCTGGGCAGAGTTCCAGTCCAGCAGTGAGTCTTGGGGTTCCTGGTCATCTTCGGTGCCAGTAAACTTTCCCCAACAAAGCCCTCCAGTGCCCTCTTCTGCCACTCTTTGCAAACCCACACAGACAGACAACCTCCTCACTAAACTGGCTACAACCCCCCTCCTTATTCCCAATGCAAAGTCACAAGCCTCTGCACTCATGGCCCCATGCAGCTCTGGGCAGCCAGCTCTGGTTTGTCTGAGTCCAGCTCCAGTTTGTCCTTCTTGGGTGATTCCTCCCTGGCCCACTGCTCCTCCTGGCTCCTGTCCTGGGGTGGCCCTGGTTGGCCACTCTGTTTCTCTCAGGCTTCAGGCTGGTTTTTGGCTGCTTCACTCTTCTGGAGTTTTACACACACACACACTCTCTCTCTCTCTCTCGTTCTCCCATACTTCCCGCCTCCACCAAAACAGCCCTGCCTCTTCCTGGAATAATCAGCACTTCCTCCCCTCAGGACAAAAGATTTAAAGAGCCATGCTCTCTAACCCCCCCGAAGGGGTTACAACTGCTCAAAAATGAATGCAGCAATTTGCTTGCTGTATTTGCATCACCAGTAGGAATCCCATCTATTGATCTTCCATCCTACTAATCTTGTAGATATTTTCTGAAGGGTTTATGAGGAGTGTACAATGTGGCTTACTGACCCAGTACTTATTCTGATGCTGACCTTTTTCAGAAAGGTTTAAATCCACTCCAAATTCCAGCTGTTAAAGTGTATTAATGATGCTGAAGTGGTGACTGCATTTCTGGTATTCACCACTGTTTCATATTTGTATGCCGTGAACTCATTTTACATTGGCTAATTTAGAGAATGCTAGTTCAGTGAACGTCTATGGGTCCCTTTCCCAGGCAGGGTTATTGGGTACTTGGCTGTTGGTATTGTAAAACCTCTGAAAATAATTATTCAGGCTTTGGGCTGTGTTTACTTTTTAAACTTGTGAGTCTGTGCACTGCCAAGAATCTGATTTGGCCCCAAAATAACTGAGGGCACAAGGGAAAGGTTCTATAAAAAGAAGCCCTAAAATCCTGATCTTTTCTCTAGGAGAGATCCATTCATCTTGTTTCATTAAGTCCTTAATGAACCACTTAGCCAGGTGTGGAAGTATTGCATGCAACCTTTTCTCTGCTAAAGGGATCCTTAAATGGCAAATTGCTGATTCTTGTTTTGTGAATAGGAGCTGTCTGGCTAATAACTCATCTTGATCTTCCTCGTCCACTTTTCTTCTGCTGCTCATTCTTACTAAGAAGCCATAATCCTCTAAGGACTTTGCAGTCTTATGCAATGTAAGTGATTCTGATGTCACAAATACAAGATTATAATAATCTCTTAGTGTGAACAAGCAGGAAAGCATATTGGCAAGTCATTTTAACATAACTATTTGTACTAATGCTAGTTGTAAAGCAGGGAATAGAAAAATCTGTTTGACAAGGACAGAAATTTACATTTAAAAGTTGTCATACTGTATATATTTCTATGACCACTATGTAAAATCACACACAGAAGGATAACAGTAATAGAACATCAAGGTTGCAGAGGCAAATACTCAAAAGTGAGGAAATGCCTGAATTAAGGTTGCCTGTGCAATCTTAATTTGGCCTCTTGTGTTATAGGTGCTGACACTGTGGGTGCTCCAGTGCAGAAAAAAATTAGTGGGTGCTTAACAAATGAGGAAAATGAGGAACATAATTAATGATGCACCTTGGTTTATGTGATTTGCCCTGCAGCACATAGGAACTCTGTGGCAGAGGCAAGAATAAAATGCAGTTCTCCAAGGAAGAATTCAGCTGCCTTAACCATCTGTGTACAGATGTGGTCTCCTCACCTCAAAAAAGATATTCTAGCACTAGAAAAGGTTCAGAAACGGGCAACCAAAATGATTAGGGGTTTGGAGAGGGTTCCTTATGAGGAAAGATTAAAGAGGCTAGGACTCTTCAGCTTGGAAAAGAGGCGACTAAAGGGGGATATGATAGAGGTATATAAAATCATGAGTGATGTGGAGAAAGTGGATAAGGAAAAATTATTTACTTATTCCCATAATACAAGAACTGGGGTTACCAAATGAAATCAATAGGCAGCAGGTTTAAAACAAATAAAAGGA
>NC_133769.1:39518325-39609676 GCF_003597395.2 Chelonoidis abingdonii
ACTTGATCATTGCCTGTTAGGTTCACTCCCTCTGGAGCACCTGGCATGGCCACTGTTGGTAGACAGATACTGGGCTAGATGGACCTTTAGTCTGACCTAGTACGGCCGTTCTTATGTTATGTTCTCTTCCTGCAGTCCCCTGCCTCATTCACTACCCACTTTCAACCTTCTGAAACAAATGAGGCAGCCTCCTTTACTACAAAACCCTGATTCATCCCCCCAGAACAGGTCCATCTTGTGCACTGAAAGAGGCGGAGTCCTGTGGAAAAAATATTACATGCTCATGTTAATAAAGACTATCATAATGCATATGCTCAGGGGTGCCAAAATAAGGTTGCATGGGAAATCTTAATTCTCACAATTCTTACCTTTTGAATGCTTAACTTTTCAACTGAATAATGTTCTTTAACGTGTTTAATTTCCTAGATTTTTAAAAAAGCAAACTGGAAAAGCAGAAATTAAATCACGTGGCATTATAGTGACAGACACATGGATCATTAGCAGTGTTGGAAACTGTAAATCTACCACACAGACTCCTGCAATTTTAGCTAACAAAGTAACTGAAGTATGATAGCAATAGTAGATTGTCATCCCCTCTCTGCAATAGAGGGGGAGGAGACACTTCATCAGTTGGTTTCACAGATATTTGCTGCTCTAGGACAAAGGTTCCCTCTGCATTCAAATCAGATGGCTTCCTGGGTACCAGCAGGAGGTTACTGAGAGAGCAAGAGAGACAGGTTACCTATTCTCAATCTCATCGCCTGGCCCAACCCTGGCCTAGAGCACTCATTACAGGGACAATCCAGCTTTACCCCTGTAGCTCGGCACTTGAGCATGCTCAGTTGCTCTGTGGTGATGGTCCATGCACTATCTGGTCAGTGCAAGAGCTGTGAGAGGCTCCAACGTGCTCAGGATGGAATTTTTGGAAATACTAACATTGAAATCTCTACTGAGTATGTACAACCTGTGATTTTTCTCTGTCCCCTCCCCTCTCCCCAAGGTTTATAACTTGGCAAAATTTGGGTGCGTTTTCATGGGAATGGAAAAGGCACATCCCTAACAGAAAAGGTCATCCTTCTGGCAAATTTCAAGTCCCTGTTCCAAAGCATAAGGACACTAGAGTTTCTCAAAAAAAGGCTCTCACCATAATTTTTCAACATGGACAAATATTGCATTTTCCTCTAGCTTTGGAAATGCTTTGATGGTTTTGACTAAAATTTACCTGAAAAATTCATGCTGAGGCACACAGCCAGCCTCGAAAACTTCAGCCCAAATGGTTGAAGTTTGGTAATGTTATAAGCAACTGAAAATAGGCTATTATAATGTGAAGCATCAGGCACAATTACCCATGTCAGTGCTATCAGCACTATCTGTAATAAAACTTGAAAAAATGCTTAGTGCAGTCCTTATCCACTATATATTTCTCCCTTTCTTTTCTGGTGCTAACATTCCCTTAGGACTCAGATAGTCTTCATTTGTCCACCTGCTATCACATGGATAACATTCACACAGATTGGAATAGAAATCCACTTACAATTTGTATTGCATGCTTCTTGGATTATTGATTGCTTGTGTATGTCAGCGTTCAATAGCAACTTTTACCTGCTTCAAGCTAAAAACTCCCTGCAACAGGAGTTAAGATCATACACATAGGCAACACCTACACTTTTCTGGATCTATTTCTAAGTGTTCTGATGCAAGTTAAATCAAGCTCCATAAAATCTACTATGCAGTTTTTCTGTTACCGAAAACAACTCCAGAAATGATTGGTTTCTGAGAATATTTCTGTAACATGGAATGGTATATTTGATCTCAACTCCTATTTCTGTCAAATAATGTAAGAAAAATAGATATACCAGTGGCGGTGCAATGGATCAGATTCAGACCTTGTATAAGCAGGTTAAGTTCCAGAAGAGTCAGAACAATTGCACCTCTACCAGATGCTGACCAGCCACAGAGAATGGTTTAGAACATTCAAGTTGTACACATTGCTAAACTTAGGGAAGTGCATCATCATATTACAGTTCCCCTCACTTTCCTATCACTTTCCCTCTTCTTGCTGGTTAACACTCACTTGTTGCATCTTGTCAAACTACACTTACAAAAACAGAAGCCTAAAGTTAGGCTTATAAATCCAGATTTAGACACCTACCCAGTTTTCTAAAGCTGCTTCCACTGAACCCAGGGCCGGCACTTCCATTTAGGCGACCACCAGGATTTGGGGAGGGTGGCATTTTGCTGCGGTGGACCTCCCGCAGGCACGCCTGTGGCCGGTCCACCAGAGCCGCGGGACTGGCGAGTGGCAGAGCGACCCCTGCGGTGTGCCGCCGTGCTTGGGGTGGCGAAATGGCTAGAGCCAGCCCTGCGCCTAGGGCGCTAAAAACCCTGGCGCTGCTGCTGACTGGAGCAGGTGGGATTTGATCAGCACAAAAAATAACATTTTCTTTGGCGGAGAGACCAAACTGCCCCTCTTGGGCAGAATGAGTTCCACAGAAGCCTTTTCTTAAGGCAACATCTGCTTCAGGGGAGGCAGGTTTGCTCTGCCCAGGTCAACTCATCCACGCATGGGCTACGGGATTCTGGGCCGCATCTCCAGGTAGCATAGCCCTGAAGGGCCAGGGCAGCCAAATGGCAGGTTAAAAAGTCATGGGGGCCCCAGCCCTGCCCTGTGTAACCAGGACAGCCAGACACCAATAGAGCCAGTCAATGCTAACAAAATAAACGCAGTTGCCAAGACTGTCCAATCAGAAAGGGAATGGCCAGCATTGCTGCTGCTTTCTGTTCAGTGGCTGGGAGTGTCCTCTCACCTGGGCACATATATAATTCTGTGGAAATTTTGTTTAGTGACACTTTTGATGCCTTTTGAATGCTTAAATACTTTTCAGCACAGGTTCCGACTTTCCAATGTGCCAGGTGGTTCTGGACCCCCAGCTCTGCCCCAGGCCCCGCCCCCACTCCACCCCTTTTCCCAAGTCCCCACCCTGCTTCCTCCCTGCCTCTTCCTGCCCCGTTCTGTCCCCTCCCCTAAGCGTGCTGCATCCTCGCTCCTCCCCATTCCCCGAGCCTCCTGCATGCTACAAAACAGCTGATCATGGCAGGCAGGAGGCACAGGGAGGGAGGGAGAGGTGCTGATCTGTGGGGCCCGCTGGCTGGGGAGAAGCACTGGGGAAGGGGTAGTGGGCTGATAAGGGGGCTGCCAGTGGGTGCTCCAGCCCCCACCAATTTTTCCCTGTGGATGCTCCAGCCCCAGAGCACCCATGGAGTTGACATCTATTCTTTTCATGGTCTCTCTGGCAACTTCCTGCTATGTGGAGTTGGTAATACTGTGTAAAAGCCACCCAGGGAGAGCCTGGGCCAGCGTGGGAAGCCCTGGATGCTCCACCTGCTCTGGGTGGCACACCCTGGGGGGCAGGGACATGGGCTGGAAGCTGATTTCAGGAATTCCAGCTCCTCTCCCTGAGGATGGTGGTGGGTCCAGGGGCTCCCCACAGTGGCCTGGGCTCCTTGGGCAGCTCTTACCACTGCCCAGATCTGGCTTGTAGCCTGGCCAGGGGGCAGGACCTTATGGGGAAGAGGAGGAGCAGGGGTGTTGCCATGGAGAGGCATGGAGCCTCATGATCTCCCCACTTCTATCAAGGTTCTGGCACTCCTGCTAGGGGAGCCCCTAAACCAAATTGCCTGGTGTCCCTGAATACAGGCTCCATGGGCCCGTTTGTTAATCCACCACTGATCTTACCCTCCCTGCTGGTGAATCCAAGGCCCTCAGGTGATAGTCTGTCCTGCTTCCCTGACATGGCCGGTCCCTGGCATGGAGAGGAGACACCGCTGCAGTTTCAGCAGCCAGCAGGTGAGGGCCCAGCTGCTGGCACGTGGCATGATGAAGAGCTGGTCCTGGAAACTGACTGGACCATTGCTGCTCCCTCCCCCTCCTCCTGGGTCTCCTGCTCCTGTGAAGAAAATACAGTGCTGACATTAGGACTGACTGGGATCTGGTGCAAGCATGTGAAGAAGTCTGCATGCAAAGCAATTAAAGGAGGTGGCACACATACACCTAAATGCCACTGGGGGATGGTTGCCACCCTCTGATCCCCTGTTCACTTAACTGCTGAGCACCCAACAGCTCCAGTCAAGGCCAATTAATGGTCATGTGGATTGAAATCCTCTGTTTGTCTACAGAAAAGTACAGCATAGGAGCTGAAATGGAATCTTCTCCTTTACTTTCCTGCCAATCTGTCACAACCAGGCTCATATCTCATATCTCATTTCCAGTCCATTACATTCATATTGTTCATTAAGAAGGAGTCTAGCAAAAGCAGGAAACGTCTCACCTGACTCAAGATTTGGACCAAAGTTAAAATAGCCCAAACCTTGAACTTTTGTGAAGTTCAAAAACATTCCAGTAACTTCTTTTCAGGTTTTTAGTGTGCCAGCATCAAACTACTTTGAGAGAGAATAGTCACAGTATTTTCTACCCATCCAGACCGAGGAAGAAGCACTAGGTAGCTTGCAAGAAAATTGTCTAGAGCAAAGAGGAATAGGTAAGCATTCTGGCTCTGTTGATTATTCACATTTGATCATTTGAAATTCACCCATTACTACTTTGAAAGGAGTGATAGCCCAAAGTACAGGAGTGGGAGGCAGGGTGACTGAGATCTATTCCTGTCTCTGCCACAGAGTTGTTACGTAACCTTGGGCAAGTCAGTGTCCCTCTGTAAAATGGAGATAAGACCCATACGATAGGAGAAAATAATACGCACATCACAGAGGCATTGTTCTCCTCACGCACAGCAGGTACTTAGCATCCTAAATCCTGATTTAGATGCCAAACCTTACACTCATATTTGAAAGTGGGGCCCATTATTATGGTTATTGGTACAGTATGTAATTTATTTTTATTACTGAAGCAGTTGCTCCCTTCCCCCCACTCCTCTCCTAGTTCAGTTTTGTGATTGGCAAAGGAGGCATGAAATATCCTATGAGAACATCATCAATTATACATATTATCTTCATCTTTTGTTGCTGTCAGGAGCACAGTTGCAGCGGTAGGTTGTGGAGTTTTATTTGGTTAAACTACTTTGGTGACCCTGCTTTTGTACTTGCACTTACACACAATGCCTTATGAAAACACAGCCACACAGTATGCTCTGTGCTGTCCTGGAGGAGGAAATGGCCCTGTCCTAGAGCATCTTACAGCCTAAGAGCAACGAAACATGGCACAGACAGACTGTGCTGGGTGATGGGAGAATGGAAACATCACAGTGCAGAGTAACTTTGAATATATGTATTCACATGTAGAGAGAACTCCATTTTATATATAGGACGTGAATACGTCCTGATTTCTGTCATACTATTTCTAAATTAACTTATACAGTTACAAGACCAACAGTCTTAACTACTATAGAAGGATGGTGATGGTGAGTTCGGGATTGACTGCTGCATAACTGTGGCTATGCCATGTTTAAACACCAATAGCATGTTGCTTGAGCCAGCTGCATTCAGGGCCTCTCCTGTGGCTTGATGACTCATACCCTTCTCACAACAACCAGTAGATTTGTGGTAATGATCAAAAGGACTTAAAATGCTTGGAATGTGGTTTAGAAACCCGCCTTGGCATCCCGCTTTTCATGTCTTAGCATAAATGCCTCAACTGTTTTTATTGTTCTTGCAACTGCTCATTTCTATCAAATGAAAGAGATTGGGCTGCAGTGTTTGCATTTGACACTACTTGAAAAGAGATAATAAAGTCTTTTTTGATTATGCTGCTAAAATATTTCATATGAATAATGCCAACAGCCGGGTCACACCTTTTGGTTTTAAATACAAGATTATTCCAGGATTACTACCTGACAGATTCTTTTTTTAGAGAGAGTTTCTGATAAACTACCAAGCAGAAAATATGTTACAGAACAGAAAAGTAATTTCTGTTTAAGTTACAGTTGTGCCACATCTGTATTCATCTGCAGTTTTTTCCCCATACAACTGTAATTTTAAAAGTTTAAATAGTGGAATCTCCCATGTTGGATGAAAAGACAAGTAACTATTTTCAACAGGAAAAAAAAAAGAACAAGATTAATATGGAATACACTAATGAGCAAATTATTTGAGTATCAACAGTAATGAGTTTAAGGAGCTACAAAAAGACAAATGTCACGTAGTCAGTGAGTGTCCTAAAATATCTATAATTTTGAAAATAGCATATGATTTCAAATTTGGCCTGCCTGATCTTAAAATTCTGTGGATAATGTTTTCTTAGAATTGAAAAAGCAACCAATTCTAGGTCACATTTTATTTGACTACTGATTAGGGGAGATTTTATCATGTCTTATAAGGCCTAAATTCAATATAATGATTCACAACTTCCTTCCTTCTAGTGTTCAGATCTTCCTTCACTCTAGGAAGAATCAGGTTTGGCAAAATCACGGAGCATAGGTTATGGTCCCCTCTTTCCATGTTATCCATACTAGTTCTCCTTTAAGCAGGTCATTGTTGCTAAATGCTGTCCCAACTTCTGTGTGTTTTATATACCCCATCTCAGTGGTTGTAGTTCAGTCTAGGAGGTCCTATTCTGAATGGTGAAAGTGTCAAATATATTCCTGACTTCATAGTTAGTACAGACTTTGACTTTGACTTGACCTAGGCAGTTTATTTGGGATTCTCTAATTTAAGGCTAGGACTCATCCCCTTTCTAGAAATAGGCATCACTTATCTGTGGATATATCTTTATGGTGCCTTTGCTTTCACAGTTACAACTGTGACAGGCCCTTCTGTGGACCATACGTGTCTGGGAGGGGAGGAGGAGAGAGGAAAGTTTCTTTCCATCCTCCTTCCTCTTCTCCCTCAGCTTTAGCACCTGTCAAAAGATCTGTCAAAATCTGACTCTACGTGCCTGTGAAGTGTATTATGTTACACATAATAGCAGAATAACACCAGCTGTAAGAATATAAAGTCACATAAAGTACCAAATGGACCAAATTCACCGTATAGCTAAACTCATTAATATTGGAGACGTTTGAAAGAAAGTTAAGGGCCAACAGAAAGGGTGAATTACATATATGACAAATATTCACATATGGAAAAATTTTTACGAATGTAACCTGGAAAACAAATCAGGAAAATTATAAACCATCTGGAATATACATCTAAAACACAAGGAAAAACAAAACAGGAGGAGCATCTTAAAATAAGGAAATAATAATACCTAACTCTCAAATAGCACTTCTCACCCATAGATCTCAAAGCACTTTACAATGGAAGTCAGTTTCATTAAGGTCTCCCAGAAGGCCAGTAGTAGAGCTGGGAATAGAACCTACATCTCCTGAGTCCCAGTCCAGTGCGCTGTCTCCTAGGAAACACTTCTTTCCTGAAAGAAAAACATGTGGTACACAGGAACATTCGGCCTAGCTAATAAAATATGCTTAATTTTTATTATTGGGTACTATATGTAATTTTGTTTCTCTTCTTTGAGACCCACTCTTCAAGATCTTACTTAGGATACGTTGTGCCCTACTTTTCCTCATGCATGCAGGTAGCATATGGGGAGGGGACACATGGAAGCTAGAGTCCTCAGCAGGAATGCTAGCTGACTCAGGCTGAATGCTGCTAGGGCAGGACACCCCAGAGTGATGGCACCCAATCAGCTGTCTGGATGACTTTCAGGGAGCTAGTGCCAGTTAGGGTACTAAGAGGAAGCATGTTCTGCGCTCCCCAGCCATAGGGAGGCTGACCTCTAAAAAGAGTTCTGGGAGGAAGAGAGTCTTACACATTACACACTCTCTCTGTGTGCCTCTGGATAGGTCGGCTGCAGTCAGAGCCTTAGTTTCTTAATCATTCCCGTTCTGACAAAAATTCCTATTCACTCCCCTCCCCCACCACCTTTGATTACTACTTGTCCTGTTGAAATCTAGGCTCTTTAAAACAGGTATTGAGTTTTCCTGGTGTATGGGGGGCACCACCTGTGACATGGTGGCTGGTGCTGAAATACAGATAAGAAAGAATTTGGCTACTGCTTCTAGTTATGTTCTGTAAATGATTACACCAATAGGAAAAATGTTCAGTACAAATGCATTGTTTATTATAACTGTTCATCAGAGGGATTTGGTACAAAGGGAAAGTCATGGTGGCAAACAATGAATTGGGGAGTAGCTAAAAACTAAACAGGTTAATTAGAATGAGATGTGATCATCAGATTAGTATGTCGCTGATGACACACAACCATTCTCTCTTCCCTTTCCTGGTGTTTTCCCTTTGCCCAATATCAAAATGAAAACTGAAATGCTCTACCAGTTAAACCTGCCTAAGATCCTTATTGCCACTGCTTTCTTGACTGGGAAAAATAGAAATGAATGTAAACCAGATTAATTTGCTAAGACTGAAGTGATGGGTGAGGAGGCTAAGGAATATGGTGAGGGGAGAGGGAGGTTATACAGGGACTGCAGCAGCCTCCTCCTCAACTGGTTTTGCAGGTCCTGGTTCTGCATTGACTGCGCGAGAATGAGCGAGATGTTTACAAAGTCCATGATTGCTGTCTTGAGCTGAGCAGGGTCCATGCTCGCCATGCTATGGCGTCTGCACAGTTCATCCAGGGAAAAAGGCGCGAAACAGTTGTCTGCTACTTGCACGGAGGGAGGGTGAGGCTGTACTCAGAACCACCCAAGACAATGTTTTTTGCCCCATCAGGCACTGGGATCCCAGTACAGAATGCCAATGGGCAGGGGAGACTGCGGGAACTATGGGATAGCTGTGGGATAGCTACCCACAATGCAACACTCCGGAAACCGACACTAGCCTCAGTACATGGACGCACACCGCTGAATTAATGTGCTTAGTGTGGCCGTGTGCACTCGACTTTATACAATCTGTTTTAAAAAACCGGTTCAGACATACTCTGAGTTACTGCTTTGGAGCAGAATATTGTAAAGAGGGGGTAAAGGGAGATTTCTTCTTCTCTTTATGACCATTCAGTAGTGTCATGATCCATGATTGTGTACAGAGGCAAATATCTACACTGCATAAGTAAAAAACCAAGATATTGGTTCTTGAGAAGAAAGATTATGCTTCTTAGCAACTGCTCTGAGTCCAAAGAGCTGAATGGAACGTTGACTCTTTTGCTGCACAGACATTAACTTAATACAAATGTACCACACTCCATTGTCAGTTTAACTGAATTAATATCACTTTGTATGGCAGATACAAAGCAGCCACCTTAATCTGCTATCACGATTCAATTCAATCTACACAACAGCATAAAACTAAACTGTCTATGAACTAGAATAACCTTTTTGTATTTCTCTCAACTGGGCTTTTCCCAAGAAGTCACCATTTCTGGTGTCTGCTTAGAAACTGTGCATATGCCAAACCTATTCCGTTTTCCTATTATCAGGCCAATTTGGAATATTTTATTGTAAATACAGTGCAGAATTGTAGCTATCTATAATTTTTCTTCCACACGTGTTGTCCAACATCTGCTTGATGACTGATAGTACTTTATTTTTCCAACAACACTACTTTCGTTTGACAGTAATAAATTTAACTCTCCATGGCAAAATCATCTACTGGCTCTAAATATATGGTTAATGCATTTTGTGTGCATCTACTTAAAAGAAGTGATTGTTTTAATATATAGTGCAGAGAGCCTGATTCAACCACTTCAGCATTCAGTGGAAGTTGTATCTGGCCCATAGATAGTGGACCAAATTGCTCCTTCTGAAGACCCAATTTCATATAGTGCTTTTAGTTTTTGTTCTTAGCTAACCCCTTCTAATGTGTTAAAGGTGTCACTATTGACTTGCATAGCTTTCCCCTCCATGTTTGGAACCTATCTGTGGAGGACTTAAGGAAATCCTCTCAAAGCACAGCACTTGAGGCAGTTCTGCTGTGGATCAGGGTCTGCAGGGAATGACGGTGTAGAACCAATGTTTAGAATCAGAGCTCTGGAAAGCCAGGCCTAACAATAAAAAAGGTTAAGGAGGCCTCACCCCTCTCACTTGAGAGGGAACTTGCAAAGTTTATCTGCAGTAGGACAATGATGAAGAAATTCCGTAAGTGCAAACTAGCAAAGTTTCCTTGATCCTACCTGGGGAATATAAATGAAGACAAGCATTAGAGCCCACTCTCACAACACTCTCACATCTTATCCAACCCCAGTGAAATGAAAAATTACTCATATTCCATAAGAAGCAGCAGATCTGACGGACCAGAGTAGTTCATTTCCATCTGGTGCAAGCAGCTGGTAGGAAATAAGGTGGTAGAGGACAAAACACTCATTTATATAGCCTCACCCTCAAAACATTGATCGACAATAAGATGAGAGGTAGGAAGGGGCACATGTGCACTCTAACAGGTGCTGTTTGGGGAAAGGCTTACCATTGGCTGCACTATTTGGTGCATCACCCATAAACGTGAATCTACAGAGTCACCTTGCAGGACTCTGGTTACAAGTAAATAACCTTCTGATCCCTAACTAAGATGTAGTGAGGAATAGTACTTTGTCTTGATATTAGGCAAACTGGTTCCCGTCATGTAAAAGCCTATTTAGCCCTTAATTAGTGATTAATAGCTGCCTACATAATGGTTGGTGTGGCTTCCATTCCTGTCTCATTTTTGTTAAGTATAGGCATGCTGTTCCTTCCGTACATAAATGACTCATTTAACATGCTCACTCTTGTTTATTGGAACGTTTCTCTGACAGCATGTAGCTTCTCTTCCATTAATGACTTGAGTTAACTTTACACAAGCATCTTAGAATTATACCTTGATAACACAGTGACTTTTGACTACAGTTTTTACTGCATTCATTTAATCAATCTGCTGTTTAATAACATTAAGCACTTGCTTAAGATCACATATGAAGGGCCTGATCCTGATATAAGTTCCATGCGTGTAACTCTTGGCCCTGTGTAGTTAGTGTATTGACTCCATTTTATTAGAATATTTTATTTATAGGAAAACCTTCCAGTTCCTAAATAGGATCAGTTGGTATGGTATCACCATGTAACATCCTTCGAGGTTACAAAAATCTGTGCATATTTTGTAGCAAGCAAGAATGTTTGAATATTAAATTGTGCACAGGGCAGATGTGTCTTAGCTATTGGGTAATACACTGAAAGTTCTTCACAGACAGTGGAATCCTGCAGTTGAAATTTCTGGTGAAGACAATGGGAGTTTTGCCTCTGCAAGGACTAGGCAAGAACTAGAGGATTAAGCCCCAAATCAGCAATTCAGTGCTGCTAATCAGCCTATAATACCTACTATTTTTGTTTTATGAGAGCTTTTTAAAGAAGGGTGTTAAAGCCTGGTTATTTTATAACAACGATAAATTATTAATAGAGTACAGTATTTTGTCAATACATAATTAACATAATGTTTCAATTAATTTTATGCATCCAGGTTGTTTAATCTTGCTTTAAAGCATTACAAAATTGATCATGCATTGGCAGTCATCATACATTAATATTTCTGTGTAAAATACAGAAAACAAATGTGCTTCCAAGCAGTAGGGGAAGACTTAAGGTGTGTCCAAGGGTCTGGGTATGGAATTACAGTGCGTCTCACGCCACACTGACTTCTCTGGGAAATATGCTGCATACCACAGTACAGTTCAAGCACAAAGATGCCACAACTGGTTTGTCATGTTTAACATGGCTGGGGCAACAGCTTAAGCAACTTTGCAATTTTTGTTTTCTTACTCACAGGTATTCACATAACAGTTTGGAATGTTCTGTATTTATTACCATCCTGGGGTTTACAGTTACAATCCAGGAATGATATTTTTCATCCCTGGGCCAGTCCCTGTAGGCTGGGTAAAAGGTTCAAAGTAAAATAAAGGGCTCTAAAAGCCTCAGATGCAGCCAGTGCAGGAACTGAAGAGAACAGTCTTTGCAAATCCCAATATAGAGGGAATGCCAGGGTTGTGGGGCTGGGAGGGCTGTAAGGGGTTAGTGAAGAGACGGTCTAAATTATGAAAAAGACTGTTCTGGCCTCCTGAGTAGCCCAGAATTGGGAGTGAACACAGGGGACTGAAAGCTACCTTAGCCTCCTCCCTCTGTGTTGCACATTCTGTGCTGTGCCAGAATCTCACACAAAGTTCCTTTCTTTGGTCTTATGCAATCAGCCCTCAGTGTGGACCTCATGTCACTTGAGGATAACACTACACTAAACTCTGGGCCCATGTTATCAATACCCACTGAACAGATACACGTGTCTGTTGTAGAAGTAGCACTAATGGGCACATATAGGCACTATTTAAATCAAAGGGGCTCGCGTCACATCCATGAGGTTCTGAGATGCCTGTTAAATTGAATATCTGCTAGCACAGTGTCTTTCAGGAAGACTGCACTGCTTTAAGGCTAGGAGACTATGAGAATAATCAGAGGGGACTGTTCACTCTGAATTCTAAACTTGTGCCTTGCCCAGAACGGCTGCAGGAATCAGAAACTTGAATCAATGTTATCGGATGAGTTAGAATCCAAACTAGAGCTGCTGGTTCAGTTTGTTCAGAACATTTCTATTCCACTGGGGCGAGGGCTGGTGGAATCAGAACCTAAAGACATCACCTGTCTCTCCTCCTTCCTGTTACTGAGACCTCACAGTGCAACAGACTGATGTTGCCAGATGATTCTCCAAATCACACTAACTCCTCCAAAGATGTTCCTTTTTCTGCCATCTTGAGGAGCCTTTAGGTAAATTTAGGCTCTGATGAGAAGGAGACAAGAGGACAAACCATACAGAAACCATCTGAACTCCTGTCAAGTCCAGAGTCTTCCAGTTTATTGCAAGACCTCTAGCCCAGTGACAGGACTTCCTTTATTCTCCTCAACCTAACAAGAGGAGGCCCGGGCTGTCCAGCAGAGTACCTGGTGTTTGTTCAGGATGAAGCAGAGGATTCTGGGAGTGACTTTATCTCCCATGACAGCACAGACAGCAGTACCTCATGGTTTCTATGAGTGCAGGAATTGGCCCATGATAATTCGATTGCTGCCACTTGAGCACAGCTCACCAAAAATGCCAACACAAGCAATAATGGTGAAAATGTTCATCTTTGCTCGGGAGATGGGCAGCCAAAAGATTCCAGCCCCATCTCTCACCTGTCCCAAGTAGAGAAGAAGTTGAAGTGCACAGCTGAGGGCTATGATCGGACATTTGTGTGGCCAGCTCACTTCAAATATCATTTAAAAACTCAAAGGAATGATTGTTCCTTCACCTACCCAGCAGAAGGCTGTGAGAAAAGCTTCTATGTCCTGCAAAGGCTGAAGGTGCACATGTGAACTCACCCTGGTGAGAAACCATTTGTCTGCACTGAGGTGGGCTGTGGGAAGCAGTTCAAAATGGCTGAGAATCTAAAGTAGCACCTATGGATTCACACTGGGGAAAAGCCCTTCCTGTGTGAGGCACAAGGATGTGATCGTTCCTTTGCTGAATACTTCAGCCTTCGGAAACACCTGGTTGTCCACTCAGGAGTGAAGCCCCATCAGTACCATATCTGAGGGAAGACATTTTCCCAGAGTAGTAGCCCCAATGTGCATATGAGAAAGCACGACTCCAGAATTGGAGCGGCTGGAAGGAGAGAGCGAGAGCAACTGGAGTCGCTGCTGGGCAGCAGCTTGCTGGAGGAAGCAGCTGTGCATATTAAGAATCTGATCTCCATGAACTCTCAGCCTCGTCTTGGTGTGAAGTCTCTTCACCTGCCAGATACTGTCTATTATTGGAGTAGAGGAGAAGGTTCTTGCTGAAACAACACCAGGCACCCTCCAATCAGCACCTGATATGGTTTTGTTACAGTCTCATCACCTGGTCACCATGTCAACAGGGAGACACTCCTATGAGGTGTCTGCTTTACAACAGTAAATCTACAGTTACAAAAGGAAAAAGAAACCAATGATATAGTAAGAGAAGACACAGGATATAAAGACAGAGAACAGATTTCTGTATGCAGATCTCTTAAAGGAGAAATGCAGGTCCTGAATCCTAAGTACATGCTGTGCAGGCAGCTTACTTGTCATGTCTTGGTGCAATAAAAACTAAACTGTAGTCCAGAATGAGATATGAGATGTAGAACATGAGGGTACCCGGTTACTGAAGCAGATTCCTGAACTAAATTCAGAAGCCAGTAATCATGTTGGACTGACAAGTGGGACTTTCTAAACCTGCCATTGGGAGAGATGCAGCACTTCCACCACTGCAACATCAAGCCACTTTCACCTGAAGCTGAAGTTTGTTCACAGGCTCCAGCACTTACAAGGCATTAGTATTGCTAAAGCAATTAATAGGGGGTTTTCTTAGAGGAGAATATTTAGGGTGTTTGTGCAGTCCCAGAGCATTGCATCCCATTCTTCCTTCTAAGTTCTGAAGGTTTATTTTCAGGGTGACCCTAACTAGAATCTGAGGCTCTTCCTTGAGGAGCAGGAACTTCTCCACCACTCTTCCTTGCTTTATGAAAATATGTTCCCTAGAGTTCCACCTTGCCCCAAAGTCTGAGGCCAGACACAAGTTAGAGGATTACCTCAGAGCTAGCTCTGCTGCTTACTTTGCCCATATTTCTTCATTTCTAAAATGCGTATTAGATATTCAGTAAGATTGGAATTCAGCGAGAGCAGAATTACACCAATATTCTGGTCAGGAACTATCCCATGCACATGTCACCCAAACAGATTATTCCTGATAGGGATAAGAATAATTGGAAAAAGGTTGTGCTTCAGGGCAAATGCCAGTTCAAAGGAGTACATGAGAAAATATGTTGGTCCCTATACCTTATGTGCAATGACCTACCAGAATTTGGCCCAGATGTACACATCAATACTTTGTACACTTTCCATTCTATACTTCATTTATTGTCTGTGTGTCTCACAAAAGGTTTGCCTTTCACTGAGTTTTGGGTAAAATATTAAAATGTCAAAAAAGAGACATACATATAATTCTTTCTAATTCTGCCACTTCTTAGATTTGAGGTTAGGGGTTCTACAAAGCCACACCTCACTGAATGAACGGCAGGAAAGTAATTTAGTTTAGTTCTAGAAAACAAAAGAATCATTATGATAGTTAAATGCTGAAACCCTTTATTTGGGCCACATAAAATATACTATATCAAGTTTGAAACATCAAGGAAAATAAAGCAGAATTACTGTATTCTGGCTGGTAATACAAATGTCTGTATTGTTTAACATGTTTCATTTTCTTGCTTTTTAACATATTTTTAAAGTTTTGTATCTAATAGCTCTTTCCCTGAAACTCTTGTATTTGTTAATTTACTCTATGGAGTATAATTCTGGTTAACAATAACTGGTGCCATTGGTTTTAGTTTAAACCAACGTTTGGCAGTTCAAGACTGGCTAAAAGCAGATTTAAGTTACTGGTAAGTATTAGTTTTGCTAATAAAACAAAACCCTCAAACAATTTGAAATTATGGTTTGTTTTGCTCCATCAGCACTCTTTCACATGACCATCATTCAGCTACACTGGAAAATGGTTGAGGACGGATTGCCTGGATCAAGTTCATCAGCTGTGAGTTGTAAATGGCAAACTGTAGTGCAGAAGTATAGCCTTCTTGTTGCCTGCTTAAAGGTTAATGAAAGTAATGGAGGCAATGTGATCTAAGCAATGTGGGAGCCTGGAACTCCTCAGTTCTAATCCCCGCCCTGATTCTCACTGTGTAGCCATAGTATGCCAATTTTGGTCAAAAACTTCAAACTGGTGTGCCTAGCATTAGTCACTTAAATGTTTTGGTGAATATTTGACAGTGATCTGGTATTCAGTGGTACTGAGCATTTGCAGCTCAAATTGACATCAATGCAAAATGTGGTTGCTCAGCACCTGGAAAGAGGCCACTTCTATTTAGGTGCCTAAGTATTAATTGAACAACTGGCCCTCAGTTGGATTGAGACATTGACTATATAGGCAACTGGATCGCACCCCCCATCAATATCTTTGAAGTGGGAGTCAAAATGGTGACAAAGAAGCAGTGGATCTGTCACTGCCCAGTGATGGACTTTCATTAATTTGTAATAAAAATGTGATAAAATTGCTCAGACAACTTGTTTAAAATGCAAATACAGTGCTTTCCAGCAACTCACCTGCTTCAGACTTCAATTGTATGGCTGACACTGCAATCCTATATGTCCCAACTCCTTTAAGCCTTGCCTTTGAAGTTCCTTTGAGGCCTATTAGCCTCACATCTAGAAAGAACCATTTTTATGTAGCCTGAGCTATAAATTATGTATTAATTATAATGATTACTTAAGAATTTCCAGTAATAACTCTGAGGTTTAACGAGTTCTTGTCCCAAGATCAGGCCCAGTAAATTACTGCATAGTTTAGAACCCTGATGTGCACAGGTGCAACACTCACACTTTAGAAACCCTTCTGTATTTGCAGTAGTTTATTCATACATTTAGCAAAGTCACAAATATTCTAACCCAGTAAGGTAGATAGAGATATTACAGAATGTACATCTGAAATCCATATACTCACACTACCCTTGCAGAACAACTTGAAATGTCAGCCTTCATCTTCCTCATCACCATCACCTTGCTCGTCATCACCAGTGGTCATATCCTGGCACATCCCAAGGGCTACATCCATCTATCTCTCTATCTCTCCCCGCTCCTGCCCACAGGCTGGGATACAACTTTTACAATATGTTACACTGATTCCACTATGTCTAATGCATATTTAGTAGGGGTTTCTCCGCTCTTCTTTATTTGTATTTCCTTGCCCTACTAATGTTAATGTGCCCTTCTCCTATAGGTTAATATAAATATTAATGGTCTCAACCTATTATCATATACTTCCATTTATTGTCATGGTACTCTTGTGGTCAGATATCTGAGGATGTTCTATCGAAAAGCCAGTGTTAGCTCATGTTCCTGTAGTTGGCTAGTGTCTTTAGGGACAAAAATCCCCCTTATTCATTCTATTTCCAATTACCCAAAGCTTAGGGACAATAGTTAGTCCATTTATCTGTGCCAAAGTTCATAAGCTTCAAGCCTTATTCTAACTGCTCAAGCTAATGTCTTTCAGGATACAGGCCTGTAAATTACTTACACTCCTGCTGAATAAAATTAATGCTAAAGCTAGCTCTATGGGCTACAATTAGTTTCCTGTTAACATATGCCCGTATTCCTATTGTTTTGTGTGCAGTCCTATGCTCTCTGTCTTATGAGCTTGACTCCTCTCAAGTTTGAATGACCGATCATTCTAAGGGAGACATCAGGGCAAGTTCCAGCGTGTCTCAGCTGAGAATTGTCAGCCTGCTCTCTGGCTGCCACTGGCCAGTTGGAATGCCATAGCATTGGAAGCAGTGAGGTAGTATCTCAAACCAGATGTGGCGTAAAATCTTCCACATCAGGGTTTGTTGCTCTTGGATACCTTATCAAAGTCATCTAGGAGTTGAAGTTGAGATATATGCATTGAGTTATTACATCCTGAGTAACAGAGGTTCAGCTTTACTTATGTGAATCTGATTTTACCTAGGGTATAAGACTGTTGCTATTTGACATACTTCTTCTGTGACAATATATGTTCATCAGAAGAAACTTAACAAGAACACTGCTTTAAATGTCAGCTAAAACCCTAAAACTAGTGCCATACATCTTCCTCCCTCTCCCTCTTCCTCTTATTTTTTGTTTGTTTCAAAGATAAAAAATAGTTTTTAAATTAAAAATATTGTTCAAGTGTTTAGTTTCTTAGGGTACGTCCAGACTACCTGCCGGATCGGTGGGTAGCGATCAATCTATCGGGGATTGATATATCGCGTCTAGTCTAGATGCAATATATTGATCCCCGAACGTGCTCCCGTCGAGTCTGGAACTCCACCAGGGCAAGTGGTGGAAGCAGAGTCGATGGGGAAGCTGTGGCCATTGATCCTGCACCGTGAGTACGGGAGGTAAGTCGAAATAAGATATGTTGACTTCAGCTACACTATTCCCATAGCTGAAGTTGCGTATCTTACATTGACTCCCACCGCCAGTGTAGACCAACCCTTATTCTTCAATCTGTCTCTCTCCAAAGAAACTTTGGAGTCTACAATTTATCAAAAAAAAAACAAAAATATCAGATTTGTTAGCATAACAGCACAGTTCTCATGTTGTTAAACTGAAATTACAATAGAGGCAAATACTTATGTAAAATTACCTCTCTACGCAAGTAATAAACAATAGCGGCAAAGAACACTTTTCCCCTTCCCAAGAGGCCTAAGTGCATAGTTTCATTTACTCAAATTATATGTTTCTTTAAAATAAATAAATAAAAATAAAGTGTAGATGCCAAAGTAACATTAATGATTTTAAAGCTGGAGTCTCATCTCTTCTGACATATTTGGAGTAATAGGAAAATCAGCAAAGCAGGAATTTTGCATGTAAAATCTGAAAAGACACATTTGTTTTTATTTCTCAAAATGAAATTACAGAGACAGCCTTCTAACAGTGGTGATGACAATGCTAGACAAAAGTGGAAAGATAGATAGATATTTGCTGAAATTAATTTTTAACCTCTAAAATAGGGACCTATGAGTTTCTTGTTACCAAAGTGGGACTCTGGAGTTTACCTGTCCCACTTCCTCCAATCAATAAGCGAGTGACCAATTTTCAACTTCAAGCCTAAATCTAGATCAAAATTTGGTCAAAATGTTCTGTATTTTTTCAAGGAAATTTTTCATCAAAAATTCTATTTTTAACCCCCATCAAAAAAAAAATCAATACCTTATTTTATAAAATTGTTTGGGCTTTTTTCACCAGCTATAAAGCTGATTGACATTTTTAGACCATTTATAAAATTTGTTAAAATTTTGAAAATCTACTAAAGCATTTCCAAATATTCCCATAGAAATTGTTTTTGTTTTTGCCAACCGTCTGCAGCAATCTCAGATTTCACTATGAGCTAGTTCTTCACTTAAGAAATATCGTAAGCAGCAAAAAAAAAAAAAAAAAAAGACACCGTTTTAAAAAAAAAAAAATCCCAAGAAGAATATTTGTTGTAGGCAGAACAGGAAACCATTACCTCATCATGGTGGGAATTTTTGGTCTTGAACAGAGGACTTCCAGGAAGATTGCAATTCATAACTAAATTGAAAATTATCTATCTTTCCCTGCACTAATCTAGGACTGTTAAGACAAAAATGTAATGCCACCATTCTGAAGAGGGGATTTATAAAGAACCCATCATTCAAAGGCAGCTTGGGCTGTCTACATCCATCTGATCATTGAGGGGATGGTAGTCAATGAGTAACCCAAAATCAAGGAGCCATCACTGTAAATGTTAGCTACATGGACCTGCCTCATCTACAGAGTCCACAACATGGAAGTCAGCTTTACTACATGCCCAATTGTTTAACTAAACAAGTCAGCATTTCATAGTTACCACATAATAATATCTAATAGCCTGATCCAAAACTCATCAAAATCATTGAGAGTCTTTCCACTGACTTAAGGGCCAGAGCCCCAAACCATCAGAAAGCATAGTTTTCCCTGTGCTTAGCATATGAAATGACTGTATGGTATCTGTTGGTAAATGGTGATTTTTATGGCAAACACTATATATTGCTTTCCCTGAAGTTTCCCTATTGCATTTTAAAGTGGTATTGCTCAAGTTTTTCAAGGGTGGGACCAGACACGGTTGGATAGGAAAGTATGCCATTTTTGTAATCTCAAACCATGTACAATAGGTAACTGCTAAGATCCTATTTTCATGAAGACACACTTTGCAACCTATCACACTGGGTCTAAAAAGCTGTAGAAAGAAAATGTGAAACTTGCAAAAAAACTATACCAAATTCCTGATTTTTTTGGTGAAGCTTTGTTTAAAACACTTTAAACATGCTGTGACAGGTAACATACTATATCTGTTCTTTCAGACTCCCCTAAATCAATCTTCTGTGGTTTTTCCAGTTCTTTAAATAGCATAATAATGCTAAACAGGTGTCTTCTGTTCCTATTCCATTCAGCAAAGAGTCTATGTGTAGTTATAGCATGCAGCAAAATAGGATATTTAGATATTAACTCAGTCTACTACACATAGATATTTGCCAAATGTTCAGGATAAAGGGTCAGTTTTGTGAATCCTTAACTCCCCTTCTTAGGAGACCTGTGAGGAAGCAGCAGCAGTTAATAAAAAGTTAAATTACTGCAACTAAATCTGTTGATATTGTAGTACAGGTAGCATATAAGAACAATACATGACCTAAGCCCTGCATGACAGAATGGGTTAAGAGCAATGGGCCACACCTCTTCCCACCCCTGATATTCTCTCCCCTGCCTCCCCTTGGGCTGGGAGAGTAGCTTCTGACTCAGGAGGAATTCTTCAGAGGTAATTTCTGTCCACTTTCATTCACCTTACTTAAGTGGAAAGTGAATTTGGCTGTCCAGAGAATCAGGCCTTGTCTATTTGCTTTTTATTTATTTTAATGGTAGGTTTTGTTTATGCTTCGATAAGCGATATAGAATTAAAATATATTTATTTATTATTTGTTTGAGGAGAAAAAGAAAAATCCCTCATGGAAGTGCAGGAGAGTTGCTCCAGTGGAACACAATGGCTCTTTTACTTGTCAAAATATGTATGCCACCTGCAGAAATGATAAAATGTTAAAATGTACAGACAGTGTAAAGGTGTCTAGAAACATTTCTCTGTTTCTATAAAAACTGTATGGTTGACCTGAATAATGACAAATTCCTTTAAAATTCTCTCAGAATGAAGGTCTACTTGAGCACTCACCACTACTGCATATAGATAGTTAACCCAATGGAAGCTACTAAGGTCATTATGCCAAGATCTAATCCAAGACTTTTTAGTCCACAGCTCAATGTTCCTTGTACCCAGCATGATCTGTTATGTCTGGACAGCTGCTATACATGCACACATTTACTCTTTACTGAAATCCATTGTGATATTTTGATGATAGGTTATAGAGCATGGACAGTAGCATTTTCTCATATTTCTAATGAAATAATACACTTCTTTTTCTCAAAATACCCAAAAGGCAGAAATCCACATTATGAACTAGTGGCCTGTAACGTTTTATTCTGAAGAGTAAAACTTTTTTTTTTCAGTTGTAAGACTGCATAAAGCTTCTGAAACTCGCAACCTCCTTTTTTTTAATTACACATAGGGCTGTCGATTAATTGCAGTTAACTCACACGATTAACTCAAAAAAATTAATTGCAATTTAAAAAATTAATCATGATTAATCGTACTTTAAACAATAGAATACCAATTGAAATTTATTAAATATTTTTGGATGTTTTTCTACATTTTTCAAATATATCAATTTCAATTACAACACAGAATACAAAGTGTACAGTACAAATATTTGCACTGTAAAAATGATAAAAGAAATAGTATTTTTTAATTCAAGTCATACAAATACTGTAGTGCAATCTCTTTATCATGAAAGTGCGATTTACAAATGTAGATTTGTTTTGTTACATAGCTGCACTCAAAAATGAAACAATATAATAGGCCTGATTCTCCTCTCACACTGTTGTACATGAGAGGAAAAAGTGAGAGGAGAATCAGGCCTGTTAATAATATCTCTCTATTTCACATTCTTTTTTCTCACTTTTTTTGGAAACAAAACATCAGTTTTATAAATAGCGACATACTAGTTTGCGCCAAAAACCAAAACAAACAAAAGAGCATTGTGCCTTGATCGAGGTGGGTTGGGAGAGCAACATTTAATCTCAGAATGACACAGTCTCCTTTGTTTGATGTTATGTGCCTAGATGGTGCACCACTAGGCATCAAATTGTCAGGTTATGTGCACACAAAGTTAGATGAGTACTTTAAAGTTTGTAAATGAAGAAAAGAAGGTATTTGGAAAGTAAACAACTACTTGCAGCTAGCCGGATATGTTTGTGTATACACATATGTACGCAAAGTGCCTCAAAACTTTGTTAAAACAGTGATAAGCTGTCCTATAATTCCTTTTTTCTTTCCGGAATGTAGAGAGTGGATAAACTTAAACCTCTGAAAACCAGGAAATACAGTTAAAGTGCACTACCCCCACACCAAAACCTTAACTCTGCCCCTCAGACCTGGCAATAGCCACTGGAAATGGTTCAGTGAGGGTGGCACAAAAGTTTACAAACTATCAAGGGAAGGGTAAATTCTCCATCTCTTGAATTAGTCTAATTTAAGCTGAGTCTCTCTGCTTTCACACTTGTTTCCCTGGCCAGTTTCTAGCAGAGTGATTTGATCTTCCAAGTCAATAACTTCCTTCTTTACTGTTAGAATCTTGGACATCAGATCATTCTCCAGGGCTTTAAACTCAGAGATCAAATCCCCGATGTCTACCTTGGCGGCCAATTTATTTTCTTTGGCCCGATCCTTCTTGCTTGTTTTAGCTGCCATTTTTAAACTTGCAGTCAGAGAGATCTCCCATGCTGCAAGCTTAATACTCTTCTTAATGAAGTGTTTTAAAAAATCAGATATTTTGGGAGGGTCCATCCTCTGCAATGTTGTGCTTTGCTTTCTTGGAAGCTTTAATAGGTTTAAGGGATCAATGGAAGTAGATTTCTTTGCTATCTTTTCAGAGGTCAGGATTCAATCAGCCTTCTTAGGGTACGTCTACACTGCACGATTATTTCGAATTAGCTTAAACCGATATTACAAAACAGATCTAATAAAATCGGTTTAGCGCGTCCACAGTGGGATCCCGAAATCGATTGTTTGCGTCCATGGTCCAAAGCTACCATCGATTTCAGGAGCGGTGCACTGTGGGTAGCTGTTCCTCAGCTATCCCATAGTTCCCACTTCCGGGTTGAGAGCACAGTGCCTGATGGGGCAGAAAACACTGCCCCGGGTGGTGCTGGGTACAGCCTCACCCCTCCCTTTGTGAAGGCAGCAGACAACCCTTTGGCGCCTTTTTCGCGGAGTGCATTGAGCAAACGCCATAGCACAGCAATCTTTCCCTTTTTTTTTTCACGTGGTGGTGGGGGGAAATAAACTGAGGAGCTGTTCCCTGAACCACGCCAGACACTGTGTTTGAACCTACAGACATTGGGAGCTCAGCCAAGAATGCAAATAATTTTCAGAGACTGCTGTGGACTGTGGGATAGCTGGAGTCCTCAGTACCCCCTCCCTCCCTTCATGAGCGTCCATTTGAGTCTCTGGCTTCCCGTTACGCTTGTCACACAGCGCTGTGTATCCTGGAGTTTTTTATTCAAACGCTTTGGCATTTCGTGTTCTGTAACGGAGCTGGATACAACAGATTTGTCTCCCCATACAGCGATCAGACCTAGTATCTCCCGTACGGTCTATGCTGAAGCTCTTTTTGGATTTCAGACTGCATCGCCAGCCGTGCTGATCAGAGCTCCACGCTGGGCAAGCAGGAAATGTAATTCAAAAGTTCGCGGGGCTTTTCCTGTTTACCTGCCCGCTGCATCCGAGTTCAGATTGCTGTCCAGAGCGGTCAGTGCTGCACTCTGGGATGCCGCCCGGAGGCCAATAACGTCGATTTCCGTCCACATGAACCCTAATCCGAGTTATCACTATCGAATTTAGCGCTACTCCTCTCGTTTGGGAGGAGTTCCGAAATCGATTTAAGGAGCCGTTTAACTCGATATTAATGACGACGTCGTGTGAACGGATACAGCGTTAAATCGGTATATCGGCCATTAAACCGATTTAAAGTCGCAGTGTAGACCTGGCCTTAGTCTGACTTCCTGATGGTTCCTGGATAACTCCCATTCTAACAACTACTATTTAAAAATCTCTCAAACTTCTTATTAAAGATACAAAAAAAAAATAAAAATTAAAAAAAGAGGAAATAATGGTTAAAACATTTGAAATGTGCATTTTAACCAAGTCTTTCAGTTTAACAACATTCCTTATTCCCTTTCTCTTTAACAATATAGTTTAGAGAGAGAGGAAACCCCTGGTTGACTGTCCTGTAGATGATATTAAAGATGGTATCAAATATTCACCTGTAGTTGGCAATAACCACTGAGAATGAGTCACTAAGGCTGGTGCCATAATAAGTAGACAGGAAGGACTAAGAACGTGCTTTACGTTGTGTTTCGCAGATTTGAACACCAGCCTTTATCTGCATGACCTCCAGGTGCATTCACTGTGCTAGGTATAAATGTATTGAATGGTGCAGGGCTGGGTTGTAGTAGCTTGGCAGAACTGGGATTGTGATATGAATATGTGCATGTATACTCTGAAGGATTAAGTATGCCTCATTTCAGTGGTGAGAGGTATACTTTGTATCAGAAGCGGTGCACAAAGAGGTCTTCCTGCTCTGGGGATTAGAAAGATAAGGTGGGTGAATTGATATTTCTTATTGTCTCTTTCACCAACAAAAGAGACAATCTTTTGAGTTTACACAGAGCTCTTCTTCAGGTCCAGGAAAGATCCTCAGAGTGTCACAGCTAAATCCAAGATGGAACAGATTTTTTGGCATAAGTACTGTAGTTAACACACATTATAAGAGACCATTCAAGGTGAAATGGCCAGTTAATACCTCTGAAGCCATAGGATCAAAAAAGTCAGGGACAAGGGTGGGTTAGGGAGTTAGTGGGTTACAGATTGTTATAATGAGCCATAAGTCCAGTGTCTTTATTAAGCCCATGATTTTTAGTGTCTAGCAAAGTTATGAATTTAAGCTCTCAGGCTTGTCTTTTGAAGGTATGATGCAGATTTGCTTTGAGGATGAGGACTGAGAAGTCAGATATGGAATGATCACTTTGTGAAAAGTGTTCACCCACAGGTGATATGGTGTTTTTGCCATTAATCATTTTTCAGTGTGAGTTCATTCTAGGTCAGAATGATTGTTTTGTTATTGGGGCATTTAGTGCATTGGATGGAGCACGTCATGTATTGATAATCATGTGTAGGATACATATGACAGTGGTCTCCAGCGCTTAGTAAGGGGTAAGTGGAGGCAATATCTCAGAAGAAATCCTCAGGACAAGAGTGATGGTGTCATAACATTTACAAGACTGAGGTGGTTTGTGTAGAGTAGGCTCGGTAGTTGAGTATGTGGCAGGCGTGCTACACCTGATCTAAACATAAGTTTTATCTTAGCAAAGTGAAGGATTAGATTTTGTCTTACACTGCTCTATCCCCAGAATGTTCTGTAGCATCTCTAAGGACTTGTCTACACTTAAAATGCTACTGCAACAGAGCTGCAGCGCATTAGTGTAGACACTATCTACGCTAACGGCGGGTGGTGGGGGTGGGGAGTTCTCCCATTAGTATACATAATCAACCTTCCTGAAAGGTGGCAGCCAGGTTGATATAAGAATTCTTCCATTGACCTAGCACTGCCTGCACTGGGGATTAGGTTGGCTTAACTATGTCACTGAGGGGCATAGATTTTTCACATCCCTGAGTTATGTAGCTGGGTTGACCTAACTTTTTAGTGTAGAGCAGGTTAGGGTGCTAGGAAGGAAGCTCCAATGGCCAAAGCACTTGGTTAGGACTTGGGAGACCTGGGTTCAAGTCCCTTTTCTACCACAACTACCTATGTAACATAGCACAAGTCGCTTAGGATGGTCTATACTGAAAACGTATATCAGCATAACTATGTCTCTGCAGGTATAGAGAACCCTTGGTATAGAGAGCACTAGATTGACAGAAAAAATCTGTCAACCTAGCTAGTGCCTCCCAAAGATTAACTACAGTGACAGGAGAATCCCTCCCTTTGCTGTAGTGAGTATCTACACTGAAGTGCTACAGTGGCACAGCTGTAGCCCTGTAGCTTTTTAATTGTAGACATAGCCTTAACTTCTCTGCCCCAATTCCCCATTTGTAAAATGGGAATAATAGCATTTTACTACTTCACAGATGTGTTGTAAGAATAAATACATGAAATACTGTGAGACACTCAGATACTATGGTAATATAGGACATATAAGTACCTAAGATAGGAATGTGTGTTATTGATGTGTTGGAGCATCTTTCAAAAAGGGCTGAGTTAAGGTGGAATGTACTTTTAGTTTTAATTTCCTGGTTTTCAGAAGTTTCGGTGTAGCTGAGCTAAATCATCTGGAAGGGCCCAAGGCACCATTGGGTAACCTTAACCATATATCACAGCTCAGTTCTCCCCCTCCATTGCCTTTGTGTCCATAACAATGATTATCTTAGCCAACTGCACCACTACCTAGACACTGTTCCATCTCCTCCAACCTTCCCTCTAGCTATGATCACCTCATGCTTTTACTGCTCCAAGTCCACCCATTACTTACTGCTTTGAGCCTCTCCTCCCCACCTAGACATGATCCACCCTCTTTCTTGGCACTCCATGTCTCTGGTAAGCTTGGAAGAGTCATGATGTAGTGGGAAGATGATGGAGCACTGAAATTTTCCTGTACCAGGGGGAGATAAGAAGGGGCAGGAAAATGGATATGTATAGTCCCTACCTCAGATCTGGGCCTAGTCTCCACATCCATCAGCAGCATAGGAAGCTCAGAGAGGTGTGAAGTAGCCCATTCATCTCAAAGAGCTGTTTTCAGCTGAAAGAGAACACCCCATGGAGATGAATACAGAGCTGTTGTTTCAGGCAGAGAGTATGAAATCAAATAGCTCCCATTCCTTCCTCTTGGGGTTTCAGTATCTGAGGCCTGTGCCAGGCACTGAACAGCACGCTTGTCTTGCTGCACTTGCACACTTCAGTCTCTCTGGTGAGTCAGCCAAGCTTCTCCCAACCTGGAGTTCTAAACTGTACCCTTAATAACATTTTCACTACTGCTTCTCCAAAGGGACAGCAGATGCCATACACTAGCTGAGCTAAACTCTTGAGAGGTGATATCAGTTTGGAGAGGATCAGAGTGACAGTCTGATTGGCAAAATAATATAATTACCAAACATGATTTTCCAAACATGATTTTTATGGGGCTCTGTATCTTGGGAACTCCTTGTTCAAATTACCCCATATTTGGGCCACTAACCTACCCTGAAACCCTTTGAGGCACAGCAAATTTCAAGATAATCCAAGTCAGTATGAGGATTTTAGAACACCTGGAATAGTCGTTGTTTAATTTAGTAAGCAGCTCTGAACCTTAACTATAGCAGAACTGCCATTCCGCTGTAATATATATATACATATTTCTCATCCCTTTGCTCCCTTCATTTTCCACTAATTATGAAGATGTCTCCTCTGAGGATTAGTTTCTCTACTACTAGTTGCTTTTAAATTGGGTTTTTGCGTTTGAGACCTTTAAGTGTCATAGTCAGGCTCCCCATTACTAACAACTCTGATTCCCCCCACCCCCTTAAATGTTATATGCACTGCAGTGGGAAAGAGTGTTCTTGCTTTGTTCTATAAATAAAGATTTGAGTTGTTTATGAAGATATGTCTGCATTTATTCTAAGCTAATTTTGCTCCACTTTAGAAACACTGAAGCTTCTTGTATATATTCAGATATTCTCGTCTTTGTTATTGTCTGGCTAAAAATCACTTAGGAAGGTAATTGCATTTCTAGCTCCTAGTTTTGTACAAGATTTGAATGAGACCTCAGCTAAGTCATTTAGGCTCTGATTCAGGAAAACATCCTTTTTTAAAAAAGCACTTAAGCGTATGCTTAACTTTAAGTACTGAAGTCAATAGGACTAAAGCACACACTTAAGTGCTTTTCTGAAATAGATGAACTTGAGTACATACTTCAGCATTTTCTTGAATTGGTGCCTTAAAGAACCAGATGTACAAACCAAAGGGCGAAAAATGCTCTGCTCTGTGAGACTTAAGCAGGAGCTTAAGTGCACTTTGTGAATAGGGATGCTTTCCTAAATCAGGGCCAAGATCCAGCTCATTAGGCTTTGTCAGACTTACAAAGAGGATCATTTGTGATAGTGTATAAATACAAAATTCCCTTATGCCACATGAATTTAGTCATTTTTTCTCTCTCTCTTCTTTGAGTTTTGTAAGACAATGATTATCTCATTCTCAGTACCTGGACATGCAGTCATTTAAGTTATCCTATTTAACCATATTTTCCTCTGTTTCTTCATTAATCATTTTAAATTAGAGCCAGCAATTAATTTGAATATATCAGATGAGGTTTGAAAGCAATAGTTTGGAACACAGCATTTTCTGTGTGATGTACAGTAAGCTGTAATTAAAGCTGGGTGAGCTCTTTTAAAAAAAAACACCTTAATTTGTCAGCTCCATGAGCACACGATGAGCTTAATTAATATCAGTGGAGTCAAATCAAGCATTTAACAATGTTAAATTAGGCTCACAGAATGGAACTGCAAATGTAAAATTTCATTCATTTCTAATTGTGTGGCTTGTTTCACAAACATTTTATTGTTTTTAGCTTTGTCATGGGTGCAACTTCTAGGGGGATGCTGTAAGAATCTCTTTTGTGGTGTCAAACATACTTTCTAGATGCCTTAAAGTATACAAGACTTGCACTTTTACAACTAAGGAGGTGTTGTAAACTCTATCTAGTAGAGCACAAGTCTTCAGGGATCTCTGCAAGAATATCCACTTTTACCCCTAAAACACACCCGTGTGATAACTCTCACCACAGCCTTCTTCACTCATGACATCCTTTTGTGTGTGACAAGAAAAGCTGTGTAGGAACTGGATTTTGCAAGATATGTTCCTGACAATCTAGCTCAGATCCAGCACACTACGCCCATGCTTAACTTTAAGCATGTGAGTAGTCCTGTCAACCTCAAAGTGCTCAGCACCTGACAACATTGAACGGCATAAGCATAACCTACTCTGCCAGATTCTGGGTTATGATTTAATAGTGTGTGCCTCAGGTTCGAAACACCAAGAATTGCTGTTACTAGGGTTCAAATCCTGGACTCAGGCTAGTCCCTGATCCTTCTAAGACACTGTAAGTGAGATCTTTCACATCAGACCCCCAAAAAACAAAGTCTTGTTTTTTGTGTGTGGACACTGAAAATCCCCTGGTGACTTTCATGCAGATAAAGATTTTCCCTGGAGCCTTTGGCTGAAATGTCCTTTCCCCTCACTATTGTGCTGTGCGTTGATTGGTTAACTCTCCACTCCATCCATAATTGCATTTCTGTGAGGCTGAGTGTATACAGCTGTAAAACATGGAGGGATCTGTTAGGGTGAGCAGTGTTGTATAACTATGAGATATTATTATTTCTTCTGCAAATTTATTGCAGTCTTCACTTGCAACATTTCAACCAGGTTGGTGACTCTATGACTAGCAATGAGAATTACAGGTAAGCAAAAAATTTTCACTATTGACAGCTGGTTTAAGTGTTTTTGTATAGCTGGAGGCTTATGGGTTAAACAATCTCACTTTGAATTAATCTTTAAAGGCTAGATTGTGGCTTTTAAGCAAAGGTGCACCACCCAAGGAGGAGCACCAGAGAAATGATGCCTCATATGGAGTTGACGCTCTCCCAGGGGAACGGGCCTGGTTCTATGGGCTAGTGCAAAGGAGGAGAGGAATACTATGACAAGAACACCCAAGGATGGAACAGAGGAAGATTTCTGCTTGCATCTTCATTTCTGCAGGGGCAGCTCACAATTGAGCTAAGAGTTGTTGATATTTTAATGCCACGCTTGTGTGATAGATTTTCGTTACCAATCTGCCTGGGCCACAGTTGATCAGGCTTGGGCCACAGGATCTTTTTTGGGGAGGAGATGACGAGGCACACCACGTGTCTAAATTTTAAAGCTTTATTGATAAAATAATAAAATAATAGCAGAGAGTGCTGGGAACACTCCCATGTCACTCAGGGAAAGAAAGAAAGTGTTAATACCCCAAGCCCTTACCCACTTTCATACTGGCCAAGTCTGGGTGTAATGTCAGAAGAAGGGGGGTGGGGGAAGGTGGATGGGAGTGCTATCCTGGGCCTAGGCCATCTGCTGTGCTCTCCAAATTGCTCCAGCTCTCAAAGGGTTTTAAGTCCTGGCTCCTCGGGGCAGGGGTGGGGGTGTGTGTGCTCCGTTTGGGGACCTCTGGTCCTGGTGCCCTGTGTGCCAGTCCAAACCAGCTTTCCATAGTTTCTTCAGCATTCCCAAAACACCCAGTTTCAGGGCCGTGAGACAGTTCTGTTCGTTCCTGGCTGGCCTTCGCCATCTGTCTCCTTTTCCCAGACCCTGCATTTTGTTCAACAACTCTCCTTTTTCACGGCTGGTCGGAGGAGGGGTTGGACTTTCTCCCTTCTGTCTTGGCAGATAGCAGCTGGCCTTGGGCTGGAGTTAGCTCCTTATCTTTGGACTGAGCTTGCTAGCTGCAGTGTTGAATTAACCCATTCTCTGCTTGCTTCTTTCTCTTCCCCCCCGTGGCCTCTTGTACCTGCAAAGGAAACTTCTACTCTCCACTCACACACATTTGACCCTCCCCAAAAATCTTTGTGATGCTAGCAACAGCATTAGCAATATACAGTGCTGATCTGCCTTCCCAAGGGACTCCCTGCAGGAGGGGACCTTGAGGTGTGCCACTTGCTTATTGCAGCAAGCAGTATCAATTCTTTGAGGTCATGAAAACCTGACCATGTTATCGCCTGTTTTCTCTTCAGAATCGCCTAAGATACATGCACAGTAATAAGCATGCTAATGAAAATGGAGATGTCCAAAGAAAATTAAACATTTATAAAGCTATGTTTTTAGTGGACCAAAAATGGTTTGTTATAATAACATAAATAAGATGCCCCTAAATATCGCCAGTCTGAGGTAGTGACTGTAATAATCGACTGAGGTATGTTTAAGAAAGATGTTTAAAAGTGATTGCACATAATGAAAGACTGGTTGTAGGCAGTGTGTCTCTGTACATCCTATATCATTCTATGTCAGGCCAGAATCAGAAAGAGAATGTGCCATAAATCTCACCAGAAACCTGTTCTTGTGAGTTTACAGCTCAGTTTTCCAGACCAATGTATTTTGAGTATAGTATGAAAAAACATTCAGACTTAACTGCATAACTGAACTGAATCTCCAACGCTTCTGAAGTGCCTCCAGCTTTACAGAAAATACTATGTTTTTAGCAAAATTCAGAGATACCCATTGTGTTTCAGATGTGATTATTTTCCATGCAGCAGCAAAGATCTCTACAGACACTAGGAACAAGACAAATAGCACAGTGATATTATTTTTTCCCCTTTCTCAACACAAATTTTATAGAAAGTAAAATGAGTTATTTTAGAATTTTACACAATCATTCCTCATGCAAAATCATGTTATGAATGTATAGTCTGATCTAGTGCTAGAAAAAAAGTGACCGTTAATATGAAACCTTCAGAGGCCTTGTTTACACAAAGTTTGAATACATATTTAACTAAATTGGTTTAAATATACTGAGTTAAATTGGTGTACCTCTCTGGTTGTGGACACTTATTTCAGGCAAAGAGTATCCTGTTTTAATTTTTGCATAAGGTGACAAGAAATGAGTATAAGAAAAATCAAAATGGAGCACTCTTAACCCCAAAATAAGAGTGTGTCACCAGGAGGATTATATAGATTTAACTAAATTCATTTATAAATCAGAATTCATCCTGTGTGTAGATCAGACCTTATTCGACAGATCTATTGCACTGTTGTATGCAATCATATCTGTCTGCTTAGGCCCTTATCTCAAGCCCATTGAAAGGCCCTGATCCCAAGTCAACTGAAAGATCTCCTTGTGACTAAATGAAGATTTTACTACTGTTATCCCTGCACAGCTATGAGAGGCATTTTAAAGTGGCTTTTCAGAGGCCTCCAAAGTTGCTTGACCCAGCTCTGCTAGTTCATCATCTTTTTGTTCTATGATCCTTTCAGCTCTCAAAAGCTAAGCAGGATCAATAGTTGGCTGGGGACCCTCCAAGGACACCACACAGGTTCTGCAAGAAGTGGGGATGATGATGCAAGGCACTCTTCTGACTACGTATTGGGCCTAGATCCAAGGATTGTATAAGGAGACATCATAATGCTGAAGGAGTTCAAGTGAGATAGAAACCCAAGGTTTTGATTATTTGTGGTAATTAAAAATCATACAATACTTTTAACAGAACAGGTGTATTCACCACCATGCCCTGACCAAATTAATATATGAGTAGTTACTAGTTACATTTTGCCTGCCCATATTTCCCCAATGTATTCATTTGGCTATGGTACGGCATTTTTCTTTTCTGCCTTAGAAAGCTATTCCTTAGCGCCGTTAGACACATTTCACCCAACAGTGATCTTTATATAGTACTGTTTATGTAGTAGCCCTGGTCTTGCAAACATGTCCTTTGTTCTGCATGTGAGCCTAAAGTCAACCACATGCATAAGTGTGTGTAGGATCAGGGCCTTTGCAAATTAATCAAAGTGCTTTGTGAGCCTTTGGAATGATCAGTGCTGAGTAAATCCATTAGATGATTATTGTTATTCTATTATATACAGCCCACAATCTAGTTGGAGGGCTTTCAGTGACAATAATAAAAGTTAAGGGTAGCAAACAGTCAGTTGATTTACCCCAGACAATTAAGTTGCACTCATCATCATCATTAAAAAAAAAAAAAGAAAGAAAAAGATAGCTATTTGACCAAAAGTCAGACTCAGATTGGATGGCCTAGATTCTTCATTTTAAAGAGGTGCTGAGATTTGGGAATAATTTTTCCATTACAGCACTACATATGATTATGACCTGCAAACAGCAGTGAACTTTTTGCTTATGGAAAGCGTAGAAGAAGCACTTAGTCTCCCAGATTAAAGTCAGGTTATAGTAAATATAAGGAGCTGATGCTTCTTTAGATAAAAAGTGACATAAAAATGATCTTAAGTATATGTGTAGTTTTGATGAAGGTAGTCACTCCTACTGAGTTGGCTGATGTTTGATGGAAAAGATTTTCCATTGAGATGCCAGAAGACAAAATTTGAAACAGAAGGGAATAGTGGGAGATTTTTCTTTTTACATGTCCCCTTATGAAGATAGAAGCACCTATATGGGATATTCAAGAGGCAGAATATAAACTAGTTTATACAGGTTGCAGCGGTTGTATTTGTGTTTAAGGACAGTGTCAATGTTATGACCTTTTTAATGATTTGGTTACACTTACATAAGGAAAGTAGTTTAGCTTAGCTAACCCCTTTCACCCAAAGAACTCAATGCACTTTACAAATCCATATAACCTGACATCAAATAATAGCATGGAACATTTAACACATTACTAGGAAACTGACAGAATGACTGTTTTTGTAAATACTCTCTTTAGTTTTAATAACAATAGAAATAAAATACTTAACTCTTGTATAGTGCTTTTCATCAATAGATCTCAAAGCACTTCACAGTCTTTAATATATATATTCTCATAAAAGCAGCAGAGAATCCTGTGGCACCTTATAGACTAACAGACGTTTTGGAGCGTGAGCTTTCGTCAGATGAAGTGGGTATTCACCCACGAAAGCTCACGCTCCAAAACGTCTGTTAGTCTATAAGGTGCCACAGGATTCTCTGCTGCTTTTACAGATCCAGACTAACACGGCTACCCCTCTGATATTCTCATAAAACTCCTGTGAGGTAGGGGAATATTATTATCCTCATTTTACAGATGGTAATCTGAGCCATAGAGAGGCTTAGCCAAAGTAATTATCTGTGGTGGCGCATGGAACCAGTGGCTCCCAAATGGTAGGCTATTCCTCTCTCACATTCAATTCCAGTGCTATCAGACTTACTGAAATAATGCTGAGGGCTAGTTTACAACCGGCAACGTTAAAGCACTGCCGCGCCGCTGCTTTAACGTAGCCTGGGTTGTCGCGGCAGACCGCTTTAAAAAAAAACTTCCACCAGTGCTAGGAGTGCAGTGTTTTTTCACACCCGAGTGAGACAGTTGCAGCGCTGTAAATTGACCATGTAGACAAGCCCTAAGACTCAACATACTATACAGCTTGTCGTACTTCACAGCCAACCTGCACAGTTGATTTTTTCTGCTGCTTTTGCAGCAGTGAGTAAATTTGGGGTTTCTGCTCTGCTTTAGTTATATCCTTAGCTGTGTAGGCACATAGCAAAACTGTGATTTTTCAAATAGCCCGAGGCTTAAAATAGATTAACACTTCCATTTCCCAGAAAGTTTATTTTCTTTTCAGCTAAGTGTGAACCCACTGAAAGGCTTCAGGGCTTGAGGCAACACCAACAATGTTTCAGAAGGAATTTATTTTTCTTGTTTAAAGTTAAACATTCACTTTAAACTACATTTCATTCTAATGTTAGAATATTAGAATGCCAGCAATGTTGGATTTATATTATACTGTATGTACACAATGCTGTCTTCCCTGCCCTTTCTCCCTGTTTCATAGGTCTGTATAATGCCTCCAGAAAATGCTTTACCCTGCTGCTGCTGGGTTTATCTTTACTTCCAACTTTGATAACTGCCAGAATTGTCAGATTGGATTTAACTTGTATACAGTGAAATAACTGGCTGTGAAACTGAGACATAACATGAAACAGTATGAAATTGGCCTATTCCTGACCTAGAAAATAGAGCAAGAAAGAGGCTCCATGGTAAGACTTAGTTTCTTTCAGCTGGTTTCACTGCAGCTCAGTGAGACCTGCACTATTACTAAGTCCTACCTGCTATCTTTAACTGTCACCAAGTTCATGGTTGAAAAAGTACTCACAGCATCTGCATTAGCTAGATTCAAACCTGAAGGTATTCTGAATCCAACTGGCACCATTTCTGATGTTAACGTATTTCACTTTAATAAAAAGAGACAAGTATAAACATGTCAGTTTTAATCAATGGAAATGAAACACAAGACATACTGTATTTTAGAGCAGGCGAAGAATATTTTGTTGTTTTGCTTCTTGGCAAAGCAATCCTTTGGCACGTTATGTGAATATGTTACTTGAAGTATATTGAATAAATGAGTGAATTATCAGTCTTAACAGTTATAGAGTACTTCACATTTTCAAAATTCTATCTTAACAGAACTGATTAAGCCTTGCAGGTCCTTGTGTGTAAAAGTAGGAAATGAAGACACAGAAGAGATAAGGCCCTCACCCAAAGCCCTTTGAAGTCAATGGAAAACTTTTATTGACATCAGTGGGCTTTGCATCAGAGCCTAAGGCCAGATGGATCTGAATGGGAGTTAGGTGCCTAAATTCCTTTGAAGGTCTGGGCCTAACTGACATATTCAAAGTCACGCAACAAGTCAGTGATCTTGCCCGCTGAGTCTGCACCATGCTCAGCCCTGTCTTTCCAGCCTGGCCTGCCCAAATGCACTATCACTCCTCAACCCCAAGAGGGGATACAGGCTGCTGGAAGCAGGTCAGGGTCAGACAGACAGCTGGCAGGACCCCGATGTAGGAGCTGCACCACAGCAGCAGCAGGGAGGAACAGCGCTGGCTGTTTCACTGTCCAATCCAGTTTGGTCCTGGTGCCCCTCTATCATGACAGAGGGGCCTCAGGGTGAAAATTGAGTAAGCGGCATTATGACCTGATGCAAGGTTTTGCCCCATAAGTCCTCTTAGAGCAGCTTTGTAATCCCCTTGCGGTACATTGGAATGCCACTAACCCAGTTTTAGTCCTGCCACTCTCTCTTCGCAATGGAGGGCTGGCAGGGTCAAACTTCAATGGCCAATAGAGTGGCCAGCACTGATCCTCCTCATTGCCACTGGAGGTACCAAGTGTGTATAATGTTCTATGACTGTGGGCATTGCCACCTACTATACCAATAATGCCTTTCTCTTATCCCTTTACCAAAATATCAGCATTATAAACATCAAAGAAGCATCACAGAATATAGAGGACATCTCACTGAGCTCACGGTTCAGGGGCAGCATCAGCTGGGTTCGAAACAATGACACTAAAAAAGGTAATGGAGAACATAGGGTGGGTAAGTTCCTCTCTCTCAAGGAAAAAGAAAAGAAAGAAAAGCTAGACGGAGAGATAATATGGTCTCTTTGCTGAGAGGAATTATTGCATCTGTACCATAAAACAATCTGTGTAAATTTTTAATGAGTCAGGATGTGCCAAATGTTTCCAAAGTTTGTTTCAAATTTGGTAGGGAAGGAAATTAGCACAGTGACTTTTCTTTCTAAACATTCTAAGGAATCTGGTCAAAAATTCTGAATGAAAAATGCAGAACCAGAATTTTCCATGGGAACACGTCAATTTGTTTTCTTGGATTGTCTTTTTTTCTTTCTTTTTGCTAAAGGAAAGTTTCAAATTTCATTTCTATATTTAGTGTTTTGTTTTGATTTTTGGAAACTAAAAAACGTTGGTCTACAAATTCAATTTTAGGATGGGGGGGCTTTTCACCATTTCATTTTTTCTCCATTTTAAACTTTTCCCAGCGGGGAAATAAAAAGGAAAAGGCAGATGTTCCAAATATATGATAAAATGACAAAAGCCCACTTTTCACAAGTTTTTTTTTGTTGTTTTTTTTTTACTTTTTTCCACCTGGACAGTATTTGACAATCAGTTGTCACTATTAAGAAGTCATTATTTGACATCCTTTACTACATAGTGGTATTCAACATCACCACAACACTGTAGTTAAAATTCAATATATATATCGTGAGTGCATATGTGACCAGGGTTCCAGTGGGGTTCAGCTGTGGTCACTCAATTAGGGTGAACTGCAAAAAATGGAGCAGACAATCCCCCAAAAGCTGGTGGATATTCCAATATTTAGATTTACCAAGCCAGCATAAAACAGCTTCTTAATTACCTCATTGATTATTAGAAGTTAACAGCACAGTTCCCTTAAAGTACCCAGTCTCAGGCCTCCATACAGGTACCCAAGTCAAACATGATGATTTCTGAAAATCAAATTTCATCATACAAAGAAAAGGTTCTACCAATCCCAAAGGATCATGCACATTACTTCCCAGGTTACTGAATATTCCATAGCTTACCCAGATATACTCATACAGCCAATTCTTATTAATTAAACTAAAATTTATTAAAAAACAAAAGAGAGCGAGAGTATGGTTAAAAGATCAATATACATACAGACATGAGCTCAATCCATTGAGGTTCAGATTCATAGCAGAGATGGTTAGCTAGGTAGTTGCAAAGAGTTCTTTCAGAAATAGTTCATAGGTTATAATTCAATGTCATTGCAGGGTGTTCCAGTTTAGGACTGGGATCTCAGTCCTTATGGCCTAAGCTTTCTCCATATGAAGCCTCAAACAGATCTAAGATGACAGAATCAGGACCCAGGGATCTTTTATACAATTTCATGTCTTTTGACAAATTGGAGTTCCTCGGGGAACAAAATGTAATTTAGGATGACTTTGAAGGAGGTCTATCACCGGTACTTAGCTAAATGAATTAACATAAGGAATTTGCTTGTTCCTCCATCATTCACAGTATATTTCAAAGAGTGATGAATACTGAGATATTCCATCTTTATAATTCATTTACATGCTAGGATGTTATTTTGATCTCTGAACTATCAGAATACAGCGTAGATAGGGATTATTGATTACATCATTGACCCTACTCATATATATGCAAATACATAAAAACACAAACGTTATCTTCCCACATGTCTTTTATGGGTTATTTATTCTGTAGGATATTTAACCCCTTCTGGCCATGCATCACAGCATGTTAATAGCTTGAAAATTTTGACTTTAGCATCTAATGCATATATTTTCAAAAGATTTGAAAGTGAAACCTTCATTGCATGTAAATTTCTGTATCTGTAAAAACTGGATATGTTTTAAACATTATATTCTGCCTAAATAAAATCTTTAATATTGTTAAATTCACATAGGCTTTCCTCCACCTTTTTTTTTCATAGAAGTGTTGAAATATTTAAGAGATTCTCGAGATCAATCCTGCTGCCTGTTACCTCAACTGAACTACATTAGTTACATCTCAGCAGTCAATACTAGCACAGTAGACCTAGTTTTCACTGGTATTTTCCTCATATGACCCTTCTTTAACAGTGAAATTAATCTACTGAAGAACAGAAATAAGACTTCCAGGTTTCTGTGCCAATTGACTTCATGCCTCACTGTAAAATTACCATATTTAATTTGATTTAATTTGCCCTCAGCGCTGGAATGTACCCTGAGGCCAGTTCCTGGGCTATAGCAGAAGTGCACATAGCCCATGTTGGGGTGGGGTGTGTGCACACACACAAGGCAGCTTAACACTCTCCTAAGCACTCATCTGATCCTTGTTCTGCTCTGAGTAGGATCACTGTTCAGTCAACAGAGCATAAGGCTACTCTGACTAGCAATGGCCCCACAAGACCAGAAATGCATTAGAGTAATGACATACCACGGTGGTATCGTGGCCATGACCCCTTCTCCACTAGGAAATAGTTTAGTGTCCTAAGGACAGTAATTTGGTCTAATTCTATTTATTGCATTTAGTGTGTGGGTGCTGGGTGGTACTGGTAACTAGTGGTATACAGGAGGTGAGAATAGATGATCTTCTGGCCTTAAACTCTATGATTCTGCCAACAGGAAGGGGGAGTGGATAGGAGTACGTACATTAATGTATGATCCACCCCTGAAACCCTTAAAAGTTTTAAGCCAGATTACACCATCACCTGCAACACCACACAGACTCTGGCCCTAGTGCCTATTTCCTGGTTTCTTTCTTTAATGAGTTATATTTTGTGGGCCTAGAGGGTGGAAATTCATGGCTGGATCACCTTAAGGTATTTGTCAAAAGTCCATGTCCAACAGCTCGGCAACTTGCATTAGCCCATAGCAAGAAAAATGACAACTTTTGAATATTTTATTCTCCGTGTCTCTTGGTGAAATCTTTTTAATTTCTATGTGATAGCACCTTTTCTCCAGAGTGCTGGAGAAGAATCATAGAAGTGCACAGGACTAAGAAAAATAATAATAATACAAATGAATGGCTGGCAGTCTTGCATAAGAACAAAATATTGGGTATATAGGAAGAATAAGAAGAAGAGAAGAGGAGAATATTATTGAGAAGAAACAGAGATTGGTTGGAGTGGAATATAAAATGACAAGGAGTCATTAAAAATGAGAGAGGGAAAGAGAATCTCAAAGACTTGGGGCTTTAAGGCAAAAGGCTCAATGTTTATGATCTATTTAGAGTGTTAATTCTTTGGGGCAGGGACCAGGTTTTTGTTGTGTGTTTGTACAGCACCTAGCACAGTGGAAGTCTGGGTCATGACTGGGACTCCTAGAAATAACCTCAATTGAAATAATAAATAGCAATAATAATAATTAGAAACAATATGAGCAGATTAATCATTGCTAGAGAGAGAAGAAGAAGGAAAGGTGAAAACAGTGGGTGAGGAAAGCAAAAGAAAAGTATTGAATTCATGTAGATACTACTACCTTGTCCACAAAATAATGGCCCAGGCTGTAAAAGGTGAGATTTAATGAAGAGAGAGAAATCAAGTGGCTGATGAGATGAAGAGAACTGAGTATGGAGAAAAGGATACACAAATAATAAAACATGGAATTAGGTTTTAGTAAAAAGCCTGTTTAAATGCAAACAAAATATGAAATCGAACAACAGAGGATGCAGATTTAGAAGCGTAAAAGGGAGATCCATGCTGGTATTTTTGCCAGCAGCATTCTAAACAGTGAAGATCAATGCTCTGAACTCACTGAGCTCAGCAAGGGGCAGTGGAAAGCAGAAGATGGTAAGAGGAGCTTTGGAAGAATTTCAGTACTTCTCACTCTAATGAGCAGTCCACTCATCAGACAAATGAAATAAATAATGACGAGGTGAGCTAGACTCTTATAGTTGCCAGGCATTAAGTGGTTTAAATTTAGTTATTTTTAAGAAGAGAAGAAAGCACATAGTGTCTAGACATCACAGCTTATGAGAAAGCTTCTGGATAAAGTCTTCTTCTATATATAATATGAACTACAATATCTTGGTCTAATACAGTGAGTTAAGTATTTTCAGTCTAATTTCTGTATACTGTGCCCATTTTGAAGTTAAATATTTACAGAAATGCTTAACTCTTTTTATGTATCAATATGTAAATAGTGTTTTTTTACAGAGGTCACAAAATCACAAAATGCTGTAGAGAACACTGTAGCAATTCAAGGTTCTTAAGGTGTATCTTGAATATGAGTGCAGATGGTTTCAGTCTTGCCTAGTGACGAAGTCACAGTATTTTTTTTTCTTGTAATTAAATTCAACTTTTTGTTCTTACTGCAATATGAAAATCATGGAGTTCTGCTGCTGCTGCTTTTGCAGAAAATTTAGGCACAAGTTGTGATGTGCACTTCATGCACAATTCATGAAACAATGTCCTCCATGGCCTATATGAAACCTTTCAAAAATGAGGCAGAATTGCAGTGTATTGGAAATTGGGACATGCATTTCTCTTTCACATTTGCAAAAAATATGGCTTAAATTAATTCCCTGTTTTCTTATTTTTTATTTCCACAAATTCATTGCAGTCTGGGTCCTGTGGTTTTTAACTCTGGGCCTTTAGTTGTAGGCGGGCCTAAGCCTGATTGTCCCAGTACTGGCAATAGTGCACATCTTGACAACTTCTGCAACAAATGAAACAGGGATCCTAGAGACAACAGCCCCCTTCTCAACACAACACCATCTCCAGCGCATGATCCATTCTGCAAACTGGTATTTTCTAACTTTTGAGCACTTAATTTTGCAACCTTAAAGTTATTTGTGTGTGTGTAATATGTGTATATGTAAAATAATTGTTGATAGAAGCATAGGTTGTTAACAAAGAAATACCCTCCTCATCAGGTTTCAGTGCTTTATTTTTCAGCTAAACTATGTTTCTACAAAGACTATGATCACTTCTTCTGTTCTTCTTCTATACCTTTTCTTAAAATCAACTCTTCTTAGTGGAAAATAGAATATGAAGGGTGGGATTTAGGGATAAGTGTATTTGTGATCTATTTTCCATCTGTGCCATAAAATTGACGTCATTGTGGGAGTGAAGCAAAGGGTGTCTGCCACCACTTCATATAAATCCATTATAATCCTCCTAAATGCAACAAAAGATTTATTTCTGTAGGCACATATTTTTTCCATCTTAAATTATGCATCTTGTGCTGCTGCTGTAGAGAATAGCATTGATCCTGTCTCTTGCCAAATATCTGTATAACATAACCATTTGTCAACCTTTTTTCTCAAAAATCATATGACACCTGGTATGTATTATAATTATAAACCAACCCCCAGATTAACTGTTTTTATGTCACTTTTAACTTTTAAATGTTGCCCATATGAAACGTAGCAGCACTGCACAGTATGTGTGACCTATAATCAACTCAAACTTCTAACATGGAAATTTCTGAACTTATTTGATGCCCTGTTGTCCCAGGGTACAGTACTGCCACATTGTAAATATCTTACTTTTGGTCACATGGATGTAATACCATGGCACAGCTGGGCAGAGATCCAATTCACGCTCAGGGGGAGGAAAACAAAGACACAAAAGATGTTTTTGTTTTAATTTAAATCCGGTACTCAACTGAGATTAATAGAATAACATCAGCTTCAACAGGTTTGTATGTAAGTGGTTAAATACATTTGTTTTCATAAAAAAGAAACAAAGCCAGCTTCACCAGGCATGACCTCTCAATTTGGTCTCAGGTCAGTTCTAGTCACTCCTACAGGCACTATGAATTTATATAAAGTTGATATAAAAAAATCAAAAACCTGTTCTGATGTGAGCTGCCCTTACACTGTGGTGATATGTCATGGCAGGTCAGTATTAGGTTTTTATTTGTATGAGATTTAGCTGTGTTGTGTCTCAGCTTCTTAGTGTATAAACTTAATAGAATTTGAACAGACCTGGCCTGATACCCATGTAAAGTCAGGACAGGATCAGCTTTAGATAATGAATGAGGTTCCCCTTTAAACAAATGAATATTTTTCATTCACTTCCCAAGATTGCCTTGGTTTGGTGGGGGTCAGCATAGGTCAGTCAGTATGTTCCCAAAATTAAGATTTTCTTTTTTTAATAATTTGTATGTGAGACTTGCATGGGCTCATTCATGCTCTGTACGTGGATAATATAAACTTTGTCTAGTAGGCCATTATTCCATTATCATCACACACTAGACTCATTAGCCATTGTGCATCATACTATTCCATCATTCCTGACAAAGGTAATTGAGCCAGTTTTTTACATCCTTTGATAGCCCGCTGCTAAGGCTATGGTCCCTCTCTGTGCCCAGTACACAGAGAACAGTAGTTTTTTACACCCCTATCTAGAGAGCTTTAGCTCACTCTGCAGCAGCTTGTACATTTAGTTCTGGAGCTTCCTGGTTCAGTCTCTAGTATGTCAGCCAAAATGATGACCATCACATTTACTCATCATGAAGAGCTCCTCCATTGACAAGGAGCCTAACAGATATTCATTTTAGGTAAGGGCAGTAGAATCTGGATTATAGTATGGTGGTAAATAACAAAGTATCCCAGTGGAGAGATTTACCAAAACATAGATGACATTGTTACTGTTGCCAATAACATTTGGAATTGGAAAAAAAAAAAGTATAGAGTCACCTGGTTACTACTGAAAGGATACGTACATAATCGACACGAGTTACATCGACATGGTGCGATAGCTCAGTTTGCTGCAGTTCTGTTGGTATCAGCAGACTTACTGGATTTTCTGAGAGCCACCTTCCACCTGTCTCTCCATCAGCAGTCATTAGGGAAGGGGAATACTTTTTGCACTTTAGACATTCCAGATATTTCTCCTTTCCCAGAACCTCTCCCTAGTGATAGAAAACGTAAAATATAATAGTTCATCCACTAAAAGAGATGGTTTCATTCGACGAGACACAGGTGAAGTGAGACATCCTGTTCTGTCCCAGGATCAGCCTTGGGAGGACCTGCAGCTCTGTCTCTCTCATCTCTTAGGTGAGTGCACCACCCTCTGGACCAGGGGTGGGTAAAATACAGACCATGGGTCGGATCCAACCCATCTAACATTTCTGTCCGGCCCACCATGACTAACATTTATCTCCAACCTCCTCTGCCTGCTCACGATCTCTGAGTCTGGGCCACTAAAAGTTTCGTGGCACAGCAGGGTGCTCAGGCAGGCTGCCTGCCTGCCTTCCATGGCCCCACGCCACTCCTGGAAGCAGCTGACTGCTCTTGGCATGTCTCTGCATGCCCCTGGTGGTGGTGGGGGGAGGCGACTCTGCAGACTGCTCCCACCCCCAGCACCATCCTCACAGCTCCCATTAGCCAGAAATTGGCCAATGAGAGCTGTGGGGGCTGTGCTTGTGGGGGTGGGCAGCACATCAAGACGTGCTGTCCTCCTCTCCCAAAGGGGCATGTAAAGATGTGCCAGCAGCAGCTGGACACAGCTGCTTTCGGGAGTGGTGTGAGGCTATGGCAAGCAGGCAGCCTGCCTGAGCCCTGTTGCGCCGCCAGCCAGGAACCACCTGTACTAAGCACCTCCCAGCCAGAGCCTGCACCTCGCATCACCTCCCGCACCCTGCCCCAGGTCAGAACCCCCTCCTACACCCAAACTCCTTCCCAGACCCTGCACCCCCTCTTGCATCTCAATCCCCTGCCCAAGCCTTGAGCCGCCTCCTGCACCAAAGTTCCTCCCCTCTCCTGCACCCAAACACTGTGCACCAGCCCAGAGCTCCCTTCTTCAGCCAAACTCCCTCCTAGACCCCACACCCTCTCCATTAATATAGTAAAAATGTGCATGGCCCATGACGACTTACCAAAATTCATGGAGTGGTCCCCCTGCAAAAATTATTGCCCATTCCTGCACTGGCCTAAAGGTTATAAGGGGGACCCCACCACCCCTTTGTCCTCAGGCTGCTTTGTGTAAGTTTTGGCATGCTCTGAGCACACCTACCGATCAGGCTCTGAAGGCAGAATAGGCAGGGGGACACCTAGTTTGTGAATCCCATAGAGGCTTAGGTGTGAATTAGGTGCCAAGGTGCTGGTCAGCGTCTGGACTGAGGCAGCTATATGTATGCCCAGTTGGCAAAAATTTGGCACTTTGGAGACTTTAACAGTGGGAAACTTAGGCACCTAGGGACTTTAGGCATCTACAGGATTAGGTGGCCACTGGGCCATGGTTTTGTGAATACCAGTGGTGCCTAAATATTGGATGTAGTCACCTAATATGTCAGTTAGGCACTTAGATCCTTCTAGTGAATCTCACCCTGGGCTTCTTTTCCCATCAGATCATGTCTATGACCATTCTGTTCCAATGTAAGCTAGAGTAGAACCCAGGGCAGCAGCCACACCCCTGCTGGTGAACTCTTCTTGCAGTTGGATTGTTTTTTCTTACATTTTCATATAGATTATATTTTATTAGAGGTGAGGATGTTCCAACATCTGGTCCAAAGTATATAGCAGTTACATTTCCTTGCATTTACTGAAGAGAAAGAAGGAGCTTGCACTGACCTTGCTGTAGGAAGTGACATCTTTGGACGCTGATCAACTTAATTAAATCTCATATAGCACCAATTCTTTCCCCAAAACACTTCCTCCTCTTTTGCAGGCTGATATAATCATGTACTATTTGGTCAGTGGGTTGTAACAGTGTACTTGGTGAATGGAGGCATTTTTTATGTAACATTTCTTAAATATTAGTAGCTAATCTCTCTCTCTCTTAAAATCAGACACACAACAACAGCTGAAGAAAACAATTTGTATTGTTTTTAACCCCGTCTCCCAATGTATTTTCTCTTTCTGGGCAGATGGTCTCCATAGCAAGTTTCAGCTCTGAAATTTTCTCAAGACACAATAAGAATTGCTAATGAAAATCCAAACAAGAAACTAGTAAACTACCATGTGCCATCCATGAAGGAATGGACACCGACTATAGGTTGCAATCCATCTGTAGGCTTCCTCTACCCTATTCAGCACACAAGTATCTCCATATTAACATACTCATTAGATCCATTCCTGAAATCCAAACTACGGAGTCTTAAAATGCTATTCATACCCAATATGGCTCTTTCCCCCTAATATTATACAACATAATAGTCCTATTTTAAATGGGAATTGCTCGACTAATTCTCCGTACATCAAACTGCACATACCATCCAGGTGTTTAAGAGGCACTCGCTTTCTTACATTAGTTTTGCATCAGTGTTACCCTACTTTAGATTGCTTGAATGTCATCATAAATGGAAGGTAATTTCTTCATATTCTCTCCTAATCTGTCCTAATACTTCAAGCTGTACAGTAGCTTTCTAATTCTAATTAACCAGGCTTTTGGAACTGACATCGTTCTCGGGATTTTCTTCTGCTTGATCCCACCAGCACTTCCCCCTGTAAACAAAGCACACAGTGGGTGATGATTATGATAGCTGATTAAAATAAGTAAACAGATTGGAGGACATTAAAGTTTTATGCTTCCCCACCATCTGCTTCCTCTTTGCACTGTACAGACTACTGTACATAGTGTACACAATTGATTTTGTTTCCACTTCAGTAGCAGCAGACACTGTGGCACGCCATTAGTGGTTGGAATAATTCACATAAACAACTGCCATGCCTGCTTTAGGTAGAGGCATGGCCGATATTCTTTGTTTCTCATATGATTTTGGCATTGATTTCAAGATGATTTATCTGAATAATGGTATTGAAAAGAAAATATGAGCAAAGTAGTGGATACTTTGTTTCAATGCTGAGAAAACAGTTGCTAAACGTTCAAGTAATGGGGCTGATCAGTATAAATTATGACTTACTCCATTGTTTACTGGTGTAAAGCTGGTGAAAGTGAGAGGAGAATCAGGTCCAATAAATAGTGGTCATTTCCCGCTCTTTGACTTTCACATGACTTCAGGCTCCATTTTATTATTTCAGCTTGCTCATGTCTTCTTAATACAGATCTCCAATGCAGCTAGAGAAATGTACATTGTACAACAATACATAGCGCTAGATTGTAATACTTTTGTGTTGTCTGATAACTTACTCCTCAGGTAATTATATTGAAATTAGTGGGACTCCTCAATATGTAATATACAGTCAACATGAGTAAGGCGATTGCAATAAGGCCCATTAAAAACTATTGTGTTTTTCTCAATAGTACTGGTATGTTTGTTTATTTCCTTTCACAACATAACAGAAAGAAAGAAAGAAAGAAAGAAAAAGAAAGAAAAGCTAGAGGAAGAGGACAATGAAGAGAACATGGAGTGCCTAAATCTCCTTCAGAGAGCATTGTGTCTCATCCTAGGAAAAGAAGAACACAGAGATCCATCCTCCCTGACTCATCCCCAGTTAGAAGCTGTTATTCAATACATTTTCATAAAATTATGCACTGTAGCACTGTAGCAAGCCAAGGGACATACTGTCCGCCGCTTCCAGCAGCTCTCATTGGCCTGCAGTGGCAAACTGCTGCCAGTGGGAGCCGCAATCGGCCGGACCTGCGGACGGGGCAGGTAAACAAACCGGCCCGGCCCACCAGGGGCTTTTCCTACACAAGCAGTGATCCCAGGTTGAGAAACATTGTCTTAAGTGACTTACCCACTGCCACAAAACAAGTCAGTGTCAGGAATACAGATGTATTTCTGATGCTTGTGGCTGGGATATAAGCATCAGGAATTGAACCTGGGACCCTCAGTATCTTAATGCATGAGCCTTTACCACCTGAACTAAAAGACCTACTTCTTTTACCTGAAGCTATAAAAGGCTCAGCAACCTCTAGTTAGCCTACCCACCACTAAATAGGGGACAGATCACCACATGGAGAAGGTATGGCTTACCCAGGCTAGGAGCCTGATACACTGGGTAACTCCACTGACTTCATTGGAAAGACACCATTAATTCTAAAAAGGAAGAATGGTTATGTGGTTATTGCACATGACTGGAAATCAGATTCTAGTTCTCGTTCTTTCACACTCTCTGTGTGACCTTGGACAAATTACTGCATCTCTAGAATCAAAGACTCATAGAAGATTAGGGTTGGAAGGGACCTCAGGAGGTCATCTAGTCCAACCCCCTGCTCAAAGCAGGACCAACACCAACTAAATCATCCCAGCAGGGCTCTGTCAAGCTGGGCCTTAAAAACCTCTAAGAATGGTTATTCCACCACCTCCCTAGGTAACCCATTCCAGTGCTTCACCACCCTCCTAGTGAAAGAATGTTTCCTAATATCCAACCTAGACTTCCCACACTGCAATATGAGACCATTGCTCCTTATACTGTCATCTGCCACCACTGAGAACAGCCGTGCTCCATTCTCTTTGGAACCCCCCTTCAGATAGTTGAACAGAGCTATCAAATCCCCCCTCATTCTTCTCTTCTGCAGACTAAACAAGCCCAGTTCCCTCAGCCTCTCTTCATAAGTTATGTGCCCCAGCCCCCAGATCATTTTCGTTGCCCTCTGCTGGACTCTTTCCAATTTGTCCACATCCTTTCTGTAGTCGGGGGTCCAAAACTGGACGCAATACTCCAGTGCTAAATAGAGGGGAATAATCACTTCCCTCGGTCTGCTGGCTGCGCTCCTACTAATGCAGCCCAATATGCCATTAGCCTTCTTGGCAACAAGGGCACACTGCTGATTCATATCCAGCTTCTCATTCACTGTAATTTCCAGGTCCTTTTCTGCAGAACTGCTGTTTAGCTATGTGTTTCCATGTATTTAGCCATGTGTCTCTGTGTTTCCATTCTCTATCTGTAAAATGGGATAATATTTTCCTATCTCAGAGGTGTTGTGAGTATAAACCCATTAATGTTTGTGAGCTTCCTAGATATCATTGTGGCAGGCACCATAAAGAGAAATACAGCCTATAAAGCTGACTCGGGTGTGAATTCAGCTGTCCGAATGCTGCTGAAACACACAGTTGCTCTCCTAAGCCCTGATCCTGTAAATGGATATTCCAGGATAGACTTTGTACCTGCATGAAACTCCGTTGCCTTCATCCTGATGAAGACTCATTGTTACATTATAATCTTTTAGAAGGCAAAGTGTGAATACTAGCTACATTAATAAACTAATGTTTTTAGAAAGTATGCTCTGAATTTTATCAAGCAGAATATTTGCAAATTCATGTTCTGAATTAGCTATGTTGTTTGAGAAATTAATCATATTAATAATTTTAACACAGACTTATGAAGTGTGCATTTATGAGGTCCCATTTTTAATCGACTTGTGAGGAAAATTAGCCCAATCATGGTTTTATTTTTTTATCAGTCATTGGGTCATTTTTCATGCATGAATTAAAAACAATAACTCCTAGATAGTTATTCTGTTGGTCATGCTCACTAGAGATCACTTCTACACTGACAACCTTTTCTTTAGCTTCAGATCATGAAACCACTTAAGAAGTAGGTTAGTAATGATGCAAAATGATGTGACAGATCAGAATCTGACATTTTTTAAATCTAATCTAGAATTTTGGTTCATAGAGTGAAATCTCATCTAAATTTCATGTATGGCCCTACGTGGATAGGGGGCAGAACTCCTAAAACCACCCAATGAATATCCTAATTCCTACGTACGGAGGAAGTTGCTATTCAAAGTAATTGTATCAGAATGTGGCCCATAGTGACAAATGAGCCGCAAATGATTGTAAGATTTGTTCCTATGGGGATAAATACCCAAAGGTTTGGATGTTTATCAAAGTTTTTCTGAACTATCTGAACCTCACCAGTCTGCAAAGTTGGGGTAGGACCGTTTGGAAAAGTAAGTCTCTCATGAGATTTATAGAACTTTCTGCTCTGTTCTGGAAAAAATGTAGCAAGAAATAGCCTTTCCGATGGTTTTCCTTCATTTCCTCTTCTGATTCCAATCAAGATTTTCTTGAATCTCAAAACTAATTCGAGTTTTGGGTAAAGGTTAGCTGGGGATTTTGGGAGTGTGGGGGGAAGGAGGGGTAGGAGTCCTCTTATTTTTCAAAATCAGTTAACCTATTCCTGTTGTAGGTGTCTTTCTTCCTCACTTAGTACATAACACATTTACTTACAGAATTCACCGAAGATTGAAAAAAAATATATCATCTTCTTATCTGGGTAAAATAACAGCGAGGGAAATGATAAATCCACTAAAGTAGTGGATGCCATCAGCTGTGTCAGAAAATCCCATCACGGTTTTCAATGAAACAACAATAGAACACAGTAGTAAATATGCTGCAGTGGAAGCCCACCAGGCAAGTGGTTGATATCCCTTTTAAGAGCACCAAAGGGATTATCTCATGAGAAGAATGGAATGTACCAACAACCATAGTAAACATCCATGTGAGGTCTCACTGTCAGTGAAAAAGGAAACTTGTTTAATTTTAGGTATAATACAACTTACTGCAGTTTTACTGTTGCTTTCAGTGACTTGAGGTTATTGTTCTGTGTTTCTGAATGATGGGAGTTTAAGCTTTTGCCAAGAAGTAAGCAGTGAAATCTGCAACATATACAGTCAACCTAGCTTGAGCTAGGAGAAGGGAAGAGAACCCCCAGGCTAGCCTGATTTTGATAAATCATGTCACATTGAATGTGTTCAAGAGCCAATGGAGAGATTTAAAGTCAGGCAATTTTTGTTAAGATTATTAATTAAAAAAGACCCTAGCTTGAGGTCTTATGTTAATTTTTCATGTGAGTGACCTGGGTTTGATTGCTGGGATCAGTCTCTTATTGCATGGACCACTTAAAGCAGCAATGTGTGGAATCAGCAAGGTAAGCCTCTGGAAGGCAAACAATGACCCCACTGACTGGTCTAGGAGCAGCAGCAGTTTGGTCTGTAGATTGTTTCATTCAGCCACAGGAGGGTCTCCAGGCTGGGGAGAGGGAAAATAGTGGATATTCTGTAAAAGACCACGATGGAGCTAGTTACTAGGTCATAAGGATGGAGGCTGCTGAACTACTAGAAGTGACTTTTGACCAAAATGATTCCAAGTAAACTGTCTGAGGGAAAGAGAAGGTCCTGATTAGTGTCGTAAGTGTGGAATATTTCAAGAATTAGGTGTGTCCTATGGAATAATAGAGGAACTATCACTATTAGACCACTTGGCAGGCCGACAAAGGATAATATCATTTCTGTGTTTGACTTAGGTGAGTTTGGAGAATGCATGCATTTAAAGAGGCAAATTAACCTTACACAGGTGTGCAGTGGGTGGGATGAGAGTCAGGCAGAATTGCAGCCCATGTACCCCGAGGGGTTCCATTCCTATTTCACCCGAGAATGCGTAGTGCCCCAGAATAAGTTAGGAGGAGATGGAGCCAGGGCTCCTTCCCCCATATCCACTAGTCGATAGAGCTAGCTAGCTGAAACCTATACAGGGGGGTAGTAATGAACACATACTTGATAGCTCCAGGGAGTATTCTGTTGCCTTGAGGCAGAAAGCCTGCTGTTGTGCCCTAAAGACAGTGCAGTTCCATACTGCCCCCAAAGTAGGGCTATGTTTACAAGACACAAACTCAAAGAGAATTCAGTGAGGAACTGATCCTGCATCTTCACTTATACCACACACTCCCAAAATGCAAGGCAGCATAAGGCAAGGTTGGCAGAATGCGACCCTAAAAGAACAGGAGGAAACTAACCTCCTTAGGTAGTCAACCTTCAGCCTCTAAAGGTTGGTCATCATTTCTGCACTATACAGCTAATCAACAATTGTACTTGTTCACAAATATAAAATATTCAAAGCTATTAATTCATTGCTAGTCTGCAGCATTTTTTTTTTTAGTGCATAACATTCTATTTGTGTGCTTAGGGGTTTTTCCTGCAATATGAATCATATACACTGGATGCATTTTAGAATATAGGCAAATCAATTCTGCATTTGTACTTCTGACTGTAAAAAGAAAGAATCAGACATTTTACAACTTAATTGGCATTGGAAAGTCAAGAGGGTTCAAAATTTAAAATGCTGGTAAGACTGGTGTGGAATGTTTGTCTGAGTTTACCAATGGGGCAATAGGTTCACTAATGCGCTAACACAGACACAACAAATAGTAATTCAGAAATGATGGCATAGTGAGTAACTTGCTCCTAGCCACAAACAGCTTTGCTGTCTGCAGTGCAGATGATTAACTGTCCTATTTTTATTCAATCCTGTTTGCTAACTCACTAAGCCACAGACAGTTAACAGAAATTATCCCCCCATCCCCTTTTAAGTTATTGCCTGTGAGTTCATCCTGCAGTGACAGTTTGATTCAGGAATGTACAAACTAATAAATATTGACACTGAGTTTGTGACCTATTTATTTAGACCTTGTAGATTTATTAAATCATTTGCAATGTGGGATTTAAGCTGACCGTTAAGTTACTAAAACAATAACAACAACATTACACTGTCAACAAACTTAAGTACCCAGAGCAGGATGTGAAGCAAACTTTGTAACAGGCAAGTAGCAGGACTCAGAGAAGCCTAATATATTTCACTTAGGCAGATTTATTGATATGTTAGTGATCTTCTGCACATTAGAAAATTAGCAGAGTATGCCAGTTCTGGGAAATGTATACTATAATTTGAAAATCAACTCATGCGGCCAATTGTGGTTTCTAAAATTAGAGGACAGCAGAGACAAACAACATTTTAGCAAACAGTAAAATTGGTTTTCAGCTAAATCTTTTCCTAATTCTTTGATTGATTTAATTGTAGTACCCCCCAGATTTATCTATCTATCTGTCTGTCTATCTATCCTTGTTCCCTAATTTTATTGGTATACAATTTCTGATATCCCTTTGTCATGCAGATTTCATTTGCTGAGCCTGAATCCTAGGAAAGAGTGCCAGACCAAATGCACAGTAGGATGAGGAAGAGAATCTGCACTTTCACCCTGTAGGCTGCTGGTGGCCATCTTGGCTTCCTCCACTTATATATGGTATGGGGAAGAGTAAAGGATATGTGCTACTTTCCTTCTGCCGTTGTTTTTGGGTCAGTGGATTCATACTGTTTATGGACCACTGACCATTCCTCACCAATACCTTAGCCAGCCAAAATCCTATTTGTCACATTCCTGGACAGATTCCTGCTCCAGAGCTTGCTTCCACAGCACCCAGGATGTAGAGTCCTCTCTTTAGGCTCTTCACTGTCTGGAGTCTGTGCAGAACATTTTGGCCCTTAAGCAGCCACATACAGGCTGCACAGGATTGTAAGATCTTCTGAATATTTAGCTTTTCATTAACTTGGAAGAATTTACAATAGTATTTAGCATTTATATGGCACTTTCCAATTTCAACACATTGTACCAACGTTAATTAATTAATCCTCACAACATCCCTGGTATGTGGGTAAGTATTATCCTCATTTTATAGTTAGGAACACTGAAGCAGAAAGAGACAGTGATTTCCTCAAGGCTACACAGCAAATCAGTGTGACAGAGCTGGGAATAAAACACATCTCATCCTTTGCTCTGCTATTATGAAGATAGAGCTATGTAACATTTCAGGTACAGTATTTGATCTGCTCAGTTCATACATTTCTTCACTCGCTCTCTCCCCATCATTTTCCCAGTTACTATCAGCTCCTAATATAAAGGATTTTCTCCTGTCCCATTCCTTCAGTTAATAGACAGTGTGCAAATTCTATCTACCTTACAAATAAAAGTAGCCACTAAAAGGTTTGAGAAGTGACTGTACTATTCTCTCCAGGAGAACTGATTGTTGTTGTTGTTTTAAATCACAGAAAATGTTGATGAAATGGGGGAAAAAATTGTTACACAGTGAAAAATCATAAATCAAAATGTTCATCTGAAAGAAAAAATATTTGTCAGAAAACTATTCAGAAGTACTTCATCAATGGCTCATGGGAGTTGTTCAAGTGCCTTTTGCAGTGACTCATGGGACTTGTAGTTCAGGTGCCTCATGCCCCCAGCTCGCCTTTATGGGTTAAACTCCCTTGCAAGACTCCCATCAGGCATGCACCATGGTTCCACCTCTTGCATTACTGTGAATCATGGGAGTTCTTTGCCATGATGCATTATGAGGGATTTAGTTTGCCTGAGGAATTTACTTCATAGAGAAGAACAGGCCACAATATATCCAAATTAAAACTCCGTGAATTGAAGTGGCATTTCCAAATTGAATTTTTTTTGGTTTTGGGCTAAAACCCAAACATTGGAAAAGTTTTTGGGAGTTTAGTTTATCGATTAACAGTCAAAAATACTTTTAATGACAAAATTGCATTTTGTTAACAAAGCAATTTTATGTCAAAACCTAACTGTTTTAATGGAAAATTTTAAACAAGTCTGGTCTTTTTTTTCTACTTTTTTTTCTCACAACTCCACACTGCTTTAGCTTACAAAAAGGAATGCAGTTGACCAAAGCATTAAAGTACTCTGCAATGTGTTCTCTTGTCCCATGTTCATTCTTTTGCTATTTCTATCATTACAACCTTGACAGCTGAATACTTTGAATTCTGACAGAGGTTTTTAAAGTATATTAGGAACAAAAGACATCCTAGCAATAGTATAGGCCTATTACTAGATGGAGATGATAACATTGTTAATAATGACGGCGAATAGGCCGAATAAATATAAAAATAAATCTTCAATAAATATTTCTGTTCTGTGTTTGGAAAGAAGCAGGCTGATGATGTGCTTGACTCACATGAAGATGATGAAGTACTTTCCATCCCATTAGTAACTCAGGCAGATGTTAAACAGCATCTGTTAGTGATAAACATTTCAAAAGCTTAGCAGACCCCTATAATTTATACCCATTAGTTCAAAAAGAGCTTGCTGAGGAGATCTCTGGTCCACTGATGTTATTTTTTAATAAATTTTGGAATACCAGAAGGTTTGAAGAATGCTAATATTGTGCCAATATTTTAAAAGGGCAGCAGTATGAGCTAGTAACTATAAACCATTTGGAATAACATCAATCCTAGGCAAAAAACAAACAAACAAACAAAAAAACCTGATACAGCATTTTGCTAATAAAGAACTAAAGGACAAGAATATAAGCAAAGCCAGTCTACATGGTTTTATGGAAAATAGGGTTTGTCAAACAAAATTAATGTCATACTTTGATGAGATTATAAGTTTGGTTGATAAAGGTAACTGTGTAGATATAATATTAGACTTTTTTAAGGCATATGAATTACTACCACATGACATTCTGATTAAAAAATTGGGCCCATAATATATTAATTAAGCACAAGTTAGATGGATTAAGAGCTAGCTTTCAAGTGACAGATCTCACAAAGTAGTTGTCACTTGAAAATCATTGTCGAATGGGAGTGTTTTTAGTGGGGTTCTGCAGGGAATGATAATAGTTCCAGTGCTAGTCAACATTTTTGTGCATGGTCACAAACCAAATAAAAATTATTGCTCATAAAATTTACAGATGACCCAAAGATTGGCAAAGTAGTAAGTAATGACAAGGACAGAGTGGTCAGACGCAGCAGACAAGGACATTCTGAAAAAATTCAGAAGGTTTTCCGATTTTTCTTGCACAAAATGTTTTTGAAAAATAAACATTGTAATGAGAACCAAGGCCTTTTCACTTATATATGAATGAACCCCCAACCCATTTTGTCAAAAAGGCTGCTGAGAGTGTGAGGGATCCAGGTCTATATAAGCCAGACCCATTTCATTCCAAAAGGAAGGAGTAGGATAAGGTGACATTCTAGAAGCAGAACAAAAAGAGTATCATAAAGGGGCAGGAGAAGAGAAAAGCACCCAATATGGAAAAGCTACTGAGTTTGGGAAGAGTGGGTAACAGGCTGGGACATACCTCCCCAGGAAACTGTGGACTTGACATCAGGGTAAGGGAACTATGGAGAAATGGGGCTAGACACGTTTGGGTGTTCATGATGATGATAAAATACATTCTGATGCCCCTTTTCTAACTATTACTATGTGTTCTCAGGCTCTATTTTTTTCTCCTCCCCCAACCCCTATCTCCCCCTCACCCCACGGTTATCAGGTCATCATGACCCATAAGTTGGGTAACCAGACAGCAAGTCTGAAAAATCGGGATGGGATGGGGGTTATAGGAGCCTATATAAGAAAAAGTCCCAAAATCGGGACTGTCTCTATAAAATCGGGACATCTGGTCACCCTACCCATAAGGCAATTGCTTCATGACAGATCCCTTAACTCTTTAAAGATAGGGTTTTATATATTCTATTTTAGTCCAAATGACACTCCACACCAAAGGGCACTTTATCCGATGCCCTTGGGTAATGGGCAATGCTGATGTACACCTAAAACCACAATGCCATAAGAGTCACAAAATATAAATCATCCCAAGCAGAAACACTTCTCCCCTCCCCACAGCTCATCCAAACAACAATAACATTTAATTCTTGATATTACTAATCTTCATGAAGAGAGACTTAATCTTTGATATTTCCATTTCTTTGAACTGTCTGCAGCATTATGAAGGTTAGGATTCACTAAACAAAACCAATGACACAAGCATCCCTTCCATGTCTTCCCAAAACTGTCCCACTGCTGCATAAGTACTCTTTTGCTGTCCCCCTTTCATGATCCTGTAGATTAAGATGTTGCATTGGGCATGACAAATGAGCAGTCAAAAACCTTACATATCTGTCAGTCGTCCTACTTCCTCCGTTCTTTGGTTTGGAGCTATTTATATCTCTTTACTGAAATATTTGCAATGTCTGAACCCAGTTAGAAAATATCTAAAGCTAATGAAACAATGTTTGTTTATGTATTTGCGTAGTGACTAATGTCCAGATGCTGTTGCCATTACTCATACACAATGGGATTACTCCTGCAGTAAATTACTACTCCAGCTGAGGAAAAGTCACAGAATATTCCATTCCTTCATATTCTGAAACCATGCCCATCACTCTGGCATCTGAAATAACATTAAAATGAAACAAATTTTATGCCATAAGCTTAATTGTTCTAATATTCATTTCTTATGCAACCCTCCTTGACATACACCCATGCTCACCTTGCACTCTCACTCTTGTCCTATTCTTCTAATTCTAAAAGGTATAAAAATAACAACTGAACTGAGTTTTAATGTTATTTATAGACACCCTATTTAGAAACCACATAAGAACAATAATCCAATTTATCTGAGAGCTGGTTCTGTTTCTGTGTTTGGAAAAAAGCACAGGGTTCACTACCTATACAGCGAATGTATAGGCATATGAAGTGACCCTTGTGTTTTCAATATTAGTATAAATAATAAATAACATGCATCCAGCTCTCAGCATGAGTGTCAGGTTATTTAAGGATAGTACTCTGAGTCATTGATGCTGTTTGTAGTAAAACAGAGAAATGTATAGAATGCATTCCTCAGACCTCACCATGGTCACATGTAAGAAGGCATTTAAGTCATTATTCCAATCTGTGTCCGTAAACTCCATATAGTCATATGACTGGGCTGCTGGAGCATTGCAGAGCCCTTGTAAAGATGTATCCATAAACTAAATCTCAAAACACAAACAGAAAGTTGGTCACTAACCCGTTGTTCTTTTCTTTAAGGAATCCCACTATTTGTATATTGTTACGGTCACTAATTATTGCTACTCTGGTCAAAATGCTAGGTAAGCAGCATAAATAGCACTGCTTTGTAATGGATGAACACAGATGCCGATTTCATCTGTTTTTTCCTTGACCAAACCTGCTACATATACTGTCACACTGCACACACTAAACTGCTGTATCCTGGCATCTGGGATTCTGCAGCAACTGACACACCATGGAAACTGGACTTGAGTTCTGATAGTACAGTCACATTGTCATTCTTATCTTATATTATTGCTTCATTTTTCCTGGTCGTGTGCTGCACAACCAACAAGAACATGTATGGCTCTTTGAATGTGTATCATCCTACCATTACTGTTCTCTTAGCCACGGTCTGATCCCAGCAGCCTGCCTGGTCTGGCACATTTGATAAAACCCACAGATACTAAAGTCAGCTTTTCAAAGATCCGTTTACTAGGGCATTTAAGTGTGACTCAGATCCTACCAGTCTCATGTCTTATGATGTTTTTCCTATGCTGGCTTGACTGCCAGACTCTCAGGCTTTTAAGCTTACAGGCAGCTTCTTTTTAAGATGCTCTTTTTGTCTGACCAAAGTAATCTGGGAATCTTTTGGCTGTCAGCTCCACTGTTCAGCACCTCTTAATTTTATCAGTTTCAGTTAGTGAAGATATATAAAATAATCAGTTTTGACCATGCCCCTGAGACCTGTGAGTCCAGGAAAGCATTCCGTGGGTATACAAACTATTGTAAGTTACATGTAAACAGTTGGAATCACATTTCAATATCATCTTACTGGAATCTCCAAATATTTTAACTCCAGTAGTAGCTGAGTTACTTTGACTGTACTTAAAACCTTGCCTTGTGTTCATAAGATTCATGGATAGCATTACTTACGTTTTAATTACAGCATAGTGTCCGTTGTATTTCTAACACTTTCTATAAGAAATACCCATAAAATTGTGAATACTAAGATTAAATAATTTTCAAATCTTATTTATGAATCTAAATTAATTTGCAAGTTTTTAAATACTCCTATTGTGTTCAGTAAATTCCCTCTCTTTTTAATGGGGTGTGTGGCATTTTGGGGGAAGGATTCAACAGCTGAGCAAAGACTACTTCAATTATTCTAAAGAATAAGAAAAAGCAATAAAGCAACACAGTGGAAAAAGAGGGAAAGGCTGTTCAGAAGTCCCCTGAAGTCAACCAAAAGGTTCGCCTTTGACTTCAATGGGCTTTGGCGCTGGTCTGAAAAGTGAACATCAGAGATAATGTAATTGCAATCTTAAGAAGACTCAAGCACTCACAGAAAATAGTTCACAGCTCATCTTTGCTTTCCTTTTCATTTAAAAAAAATATTTCCAGAAAACTGCCCTGCTTTCATGCATTTTGCCAGCACTCTCCAATCATCATAGTCAACACTTACACTCCTCCTTGAGGCAGCAGAAACCTTCCGTGAAGAACGCACTTTGCCTTAAAGACCAGATATGTCTTATATCATGTACCACATCTCTGCTTTCAAACGTTTTTACTTCTCAGGTCAACAAATTACAGCACTGAGCTGTGTATGTTTTTGGATAATGGTGTCTGTTTATTTAGATTGTATGAAAGATTGTCTCTCTTTGCTCAAGGCCCTTTGTCAGGATGGGATTAGATATGAGCTCAGTATACATTTTTTGTTTGTTGCTTTCAATATGACTTGATCAGTAAAAACAGAATTGAAGTGCCACTGTTGGAATTTAATCCAGGCATTTCCAAGTCAGCATCCTTCCCTGAATAAACTGTTCTCACAAAATAAAGAACCATTCATAATATAAAGGTCAGTGTCAGATATACGGTATGCCAGAAAAAAAGAAGTGAAAAACAAGCTCTAGAAGAAGAACCAATTGCTCCAGAATTGCTACTTATTTATTCAAACCACAATTTTTAGGACTTCAATAACTCAGTCATGGGTTAGGGGTTGTTATAAAAGTGGATGGGTAGGGTTCTGTGGCCTGCTTTGTGCAGGAGGTCAGACTAGATGATCATATATTGGTCGCTTCTGACCTACGAGTTATGAGTCTTAATTGACTATTTTATTTAATAAAGCACCCTCCATGCTGCATTTCGGGATGCTGGACAATTTTAATACCAAGATGATCAACACACAGCGCAATGTAGAAATAGTGCTTGGAAGAAGGAATTGTGTATTTGCATATCAATGAGAGCCTTCAGCGTCCTATGCTCCAGATTTGGGTAGTTATCAAAAAAATCATTACTGCGGAAGGGACAGAATGGAAAAAAAGAGAAGGGATGTATCTTTAACCAGAAGGATTGGACCAGATTTAACTGATCCTAAAAGCTCATTTCTAAATATATATAGTACATGGAACACAAGAGACATTTCAATGACTCCAGTTATAAGGCTAATTTTACAATGCTCTACAAGAGTAAAGTTGAATCTAATATTAAGAATGGTTCCATACTCTCTTGCTGCATGTGGCCCATCCTATCAAGCCTTACTCCAGTGCATTAGCCCACTGATAATCAATGTACTATGAACAATAATGGGAACTGGATACACCTTGTAACCTTGTCAATTGTTGTGTTGATTCAGCAGGAAAAAGATACACTTTTTTCCAGTGCATTGAAATTCACTTTTGAAATGCAACATAATATTTATCAACTTACCTTCATTACCACTTTTTCATTTAATATAAGCAACATCTACTATAGTCAATTATTTCATTGTGAATATTGAATGATCTTTGTTCTCTGATGTGGCACTTTGTTTTTTATTCTTCTATCATGCAATCTACAGATGGAAAAACTAGTCCTGCTCTCTGATTTTTATAGATTGTAAGGCAGAAGGACATTATGAGCATTAGCTTTACTCTGTGTGCAGGGTTCTCCTTGTTGTGCATTGACTAGGAATTCAATAGTAAGAATATTAGAATTTCATAGGGTTAAGAAACATTTTAAATATATGAGATGCTTAACTGTATATTGATAGTTTAAAATTAAATCAAGAGAATCTGAAAAAAAGTATGTAAACTCTTATGGAATCTGTAAAGTAATCAGACTCCAGGTATACAACCTCTAGTGAAAAGCCTAAAAATAATTTTCTTTTAAATCCCATCTTTGTCCTATTTTGTATTTGTTGTTGTGCTTCACTGAATGTGTGAACACTGTAGCAATGAATTACCAAAACTTTCCTAATGAACTTTATTATGCATAATTCATAAGAACAAGGCCACAATTCATAGAATAGGAAAGTTACACCAGTTTTGAAACTACTATCTCCTTAGATGCCTCCACTGGCTTGAAAATCCTATACTCAGAGAAGAGGCTCCCTCATGAAGCTTCCTCTGGAGGTGGCTTAATCAAATTTCAACTCAGCATCCTGGCTGTTGGGCTCGACTGCCTGCTTGGCTTTCCCGAAACTGAGGTAATTCCTGAAATGTCGAACAGAGCATTTCAAGCAGGTCATAAAACTGTACTTGTCAGCTGCTCTAAAGGTCCAGCTCTGTGACAGCTTTCTGCCACCTGAAGAGAGGCAATGGTATTTCAGCTACTGTTTTTAGCAATGATATATTCTAGCCCAGTCTTGAGAACACTAGACCAATGTTACTATTTACAAATGACTAAAGAATATTTCCATTTAAACTTTTTTTTAAATGGCATAAAAGTATTGTGTTCAATGGATTTGCACTATGTCTCAGTTTTTAGATTGCCTTAAAGTATTTTAAAAGCTATTACCGGTACTTTACTTAGATAGATTATATAAAGAAGTTCTGGAAATATAGACTGTGAATGAAATCTGATCCTCACTGAAATCCGTGAGAGTTTTGCCATTGCTTTCAGTGTGACCAGGATTTCACTCTGTGAATGAATATAATTTGTGCTACAAACTGTTACTTTTAGCATTGAATTTAAATAAACATTTATTAATCATTCATAAAACAGCCACACCATGCCCTCATCTCTGTAATGCAGAGAGGCACTGAGATAGTGGGTCTACTGGGATTCTGCTGTAGAGACAAAATTTCAGAATATTGGGAGACACTAAAGGTGGGACACACAAGAACAAGTTGTCATATGCACTATATGCTTTATGATTGGTTGCCTCTGCTACGGACACTACTGCTTTGCTGTTCAAATGCTTGAGCATTCAGAAAAAAATTATATATATATGCACGTATAGGCTAAATTTTCTAGAAGGGTATCTCGCAGCTTCCACTCATGTACTGGACACCAGGCAATGAGGAGAAATTTGCACCATGGTTGGACATGTCCTATCTGTTGGACATGCCTATCTGCTCACTGCACAAAAGTTGACTGCATTTTTCAGTGTCATATGTACCAAATGTTGTGGATTTTAAATACATACAAATTTAAAAATACTACTGAGACTCTTAAAATTCAGGCTTCAAATTTCAAAGTAACTCTCCCAGCCCCCTCCCCAAATATTTCCTACAGATGGCCTAAAAGAATTGTTAAGGTGTAACAATATTATCGGGAGAAGTTACTACTACCCATGTTAAAATTAGGAATATTGCTCTTGTGCTAATTGTTTAACCTGCCATATACATTTTTCCAGCTGTATTTTTGTGTATTAAATGAGGCTGAAAGAACAAATATCATTCTGCTAACATAGTAATTTAGAAGGAGGAAAATATTGTTTTTGACAGCTAGACTAGTAGTGAAGACTAGAACAATTTTTATTCATGAAAATTCCCTCTGAATAAAACACATCCAGAATATGTTTTAAACACAATTCACAAAATGAGATATGGGACATCTTCCATATGTTTGAAATCCATATGGACATATTTCCATTTACTCAGTGGTTTGGATTAGGCCTATGAAAACCATTAATGAGGTTAGAAGGTGGATCTCCTCCTTTCTGAAGTATCAGGTGATTGCAATATATCTGCATACTTTTTCTTCTACTATGCTATTCCAAGAAGCCTCTCTACTGGATCACTGCACTCAGAGGCTCCACATGATGGGGGTAGAGACAGAGAGAAATGCAGCAAAGAACTGGTCTTTTCTACAGCCCTTGGTCTTGCAGATCCAACTGACTTTGTATGGAATCTGGTCAGGGAGGGAGTGATACAGTTTGGAACTTTTGATGACTGCTGTGAGCAACCATACAGGCACCCAGCCAATGTTCATCTTTCAGCTAGAGTTATATATATGTACAGTTGGATGTCTCTTTTATATCTCTCTCTTTATCATGCTCTTTAAGCCTAATTTTCAAAGTTATTAGTGATTTTGGTGCCCAACTTTGAATATCTTAAAGGAGACTGATTTTCAGAAGTGCAGAAATGATCTCTGAAAATCAGGCTTACTCTTCTCTCTCCTAGCATAGTGAGCAATATTGTATAACTAAGCCATGTCTTGGTTGGTCTTAACCTGATTGAAGTTTTTAAATGCTTTATGATTGCCTGCTTATGAAGTAGTTTCACATACGCAAATGTATGCATTGTATCTAAGTCCTAACATGAGGGAGAATAAAACTTTTAAAAAAAAATTTTTATTGTCCTTATTTCTTTATGTATCTATCTAGTTTTGTAGTGCCATATATATACCACAATGTTCATTTTAAGAAGAATATGTTATACCCCAAAGGGAAGTTTAAAATTTTTATGTTCCTCTCAGTGCAACACTTTTCATTACTATTTTACTGGTACAAACTGGTGAATTATGTACCTTGTACGGAAAGGGCAATATAGCCACCTGCTTCTCAACAGGATCTTTGTTTTGTTATAACACCCATCTCACTCCCATCAACCAGGAAGGAAAAAAAAAGTGTATCCAGTGTTTGTGTGTTTACCCAAGTGCAGCTGTTTCCTTTGAAATTTCAAGGCTAGTTTAGTTAACTAAAAGAAGAGAGAGGGTGTTAAATAGGCTGCTCTGGACAGATAGACTAAATTAAAGGCTAGAACAAACAGATGGCAGATATTAGTGTCTGAGACTGGTACTTAGAAGCAGTAAAAACAGAAGTCAGGGTTGACATTCCATTATAATAAACATAAGGAAAATCAACAAGGGACTGAGTGGCTGGTGCAGTCAAGACATGAGACAATCCATGAGTTCTCTATGAATATGACAATAAAGATAAAAGCATACATATTTGTGGGCTACATTTGCTATATATATATCTGGCCATGCTGGAATATAGCCTCACACAAAGTGAGAGAGTCTAAAACTTGTTAGCACAGACTCAGCAGCAATTACATAAATTTATGACTTCATTCAAAACAAGATTTAGAATGTTTAATCCCTGTTTCTTCAAGTTGTCTAGCCCATCGTCTGCCTAGTCATAAGGCAAAATAAAATTAAAATTAATCTTGACTGTGACCAGTAGTAACTTTCAGTCCAGGTGTTTAAGAACATTTCTTACCAGAGGTGCATATTTGTACCTTCTATATGAACTTTTTGGTACCCGATAACATTTCCTTTCATTATTTAAAAGATAAATAAAAATCTTGCACAGTCACAATATGGTCTCTGATTTGTTTCTGGAAGTAAAACTATGCAAAGCCCTTTATTTAGTTGCTTATGGCAAAACACAATAGGTCTTTAGGTAAGCTCCTGGACATATGTTTTTCTGGGTACTGTTTGCTTGACATGTCATGAAATCCTGTGAAAAAATATCTATTAATAAACACTCAGGGTGAAGTTGTATGCATAAGCCCAAATATTGGGGCCTATACATCTTTATACATGCTTCATAGATCTACTTTCATGCTTGTAACCTGAAATATAGGAACTGTCCTGAAAGGAGTAGAGTAAGTCAGCTGTTCTGGTTCAGGCCTGCACTCTTTAATCATAGGCTTGCCTAATATGATGGAACAAGCTGACTGCTTGGTTATTATTTTGGAACTGCAAGACTGATTGAAAAGTGTCCAGAGTGAAAATAGAGCAGGCCAAAGGACTTTATATGAAAAGAAAATCTTAAAGAAGCCATGATGAAAGAATAAAGTCTGACTATCCATTACTGTTACCTAAACTGTAATTTTATCTTTTGGAGTGATATTGTACATCCATATCAAGAAGAATTCCTGTAATCATTTGCAAGTTAGTACACCAACTGGATAAATAACTGTTATAAATAATAGGTTTCCATTTTCAAAGTAAATACAGAATGTGAATATCAGTGGGTAGCCGTGTTAGTCTGGATCTGTAAAAAGTGACAAAGATCCTTGTGGCACCTTATAGATTAACAGAAGTATTGGAGTGTATAATACTTTCATGGGTGAATACCCACTTCGTCAGATGCATGTGGTGGAAATTTCCAGAGGCAGGTATAAATATGCAGGCAAGAATCAGTCTAGAGATAATGAAGTTAGTTCAATCAGGAAGGATGAGGCCCTCTTCTAGCAGTTGAGGTGTGAACACCAAGGGAAGAGAAGCTGCTTTTGTAGTTGGCTAGCCATTCACAGTCTTTATTTAATCCTGATGCGAAACATTTTAGTCTGTATGTAATGAATATGTCTCTGTTATTACTGAATTCTTTACTACAACACAATTGTAACCTTAAATAAGGAAATGAAAGAAAATATACAGTTGTACAATATTATATGCATGGCCACTCCCATCCTGCTTTAAATAGCATTAAGCATCTAGGAAATTAAAGAAAGAGTCAGCCAACCTATAGGCATTGTTGTACGCATTGTGGCAGATATAGGTCTTGAGTGGCAGTGGAAGGAGGAGAAGGTGGTAGCCTTACAGATCACTTGAGGAAAGCCATTCCATAAACAGAGGTAGAAGGGAGGAAAGATGTTTGTGGATGAAGGAGGCAATCAAATGTCAAAACTGAACATTGTTGGTGGAATAGAGTGAGCAAGTGCCTTGCAATTTTAATACTGCTTCAGTAAAGGTGTATGTTGATTAACTACTTCTTAATACTGACTCTCTCGTCCTGACATACTGCCACAATTATTTTCAGCAGTGTCACTTAAGATGGAGCTCCCTCAGTTCATGAGAGGTTCTTGCTGGCAGCTCGTCCTCTGTCAGGGGCCCTCAACTTTAAAATTCACTCCCTCTCCCATGGTCTAGAGTAGCTTGTATCTGCTGACCTTCTGGGCTCAGGCAAACACCTGTCAGTGATGGTCTAAGTACTTATTCCTGCCACAGTGAGATCTCTTCCAGCCCTACATTACTATGATTCTATTATGTTCTTGGACACTCATTCCAGGGGGGCTGAGGTGTATGAGATGCTGAGAGATGTGGATTTTGAGTATGTTCTCTGTGGAAGGGATTGGGTTTTGTAGGCTTTGGTGTAGTTTTTCCTGTCGTTTTTAATGTACCGTGTCTTATTGCTTTGGGTTGTATTTTTAATATTTTGTCAGGACTCCTGGAGCCAGAGAATGGGTATTTTCTGTTCATTTTAGATATAAATAAATAAAAATAATGTAAAACTTGTCTTCTTTACAACTTGCTGATATATCACTGCCCACCACAAGTATCTGGAGTCGTCTCCACAGCCCAACCTATTGATTGTCATATAAAAGAGCTTTAAGGAGGCATATCAATTCAGAAATTTGGCATACAGGAGGAATAGATGTTTATCTCCTGGTGACTTTGTGCTCCAGCCTTCCATTCCTGGCAACGGGTGAAATAAATAAAACAACTCGCTGTCAGTAAGAGAAAATTATTTTTTTTTGTTCTTTCCTACATCCCCCATTTGGAGTAAGGAGAATTTGCTCATCTGAATGGCTGGTGGGCAGAAACTTCTTAACCTGATGCTGTTCAAAATAAATAATAATAATTACACAACCACTAGGTAGTGAGTAATGGCAATTTTGTAATTCCAGTCTGAGAGAAAGTGTTGCCATGGGTACTGTGCTGTGGAGGTTTATATCTGTGTTAAATATAATAATGTCTAGTAGAGAGAACTATAATAATAGTATCTGATGGAGGGAATGCAGAAGGGCAGGGGGAAAAACCTGTAGTATAACCTGTTTTGTTTCAAATTCCTTTTCAGAAGATGCTGGGTTTAATGAGCAAGATGTAACTAGTTTTTTTTATTTTACTGAAACTGCTGAATTTTCCAGACATTGCCAAAATATTTATATGCAGTGTTTTTTCCTTGCGATTCTTAGCCTTGCCTGGATTTATTATAGAGTATGTGGTGCTGTTCCTATGCAGTGTTTCTAAATGGAGAAAGGGGAAAATGTAATCAAGAGGGTATGTATGTCATCCCTGGCATTGTTTTCATTCCTATATGGAAATTCAGTAGTGTGCAATTTTCAGCTGTAGTTCTTCATTCATACCTTTTCCATGGCAATCATCTAATGCAGGGGGTTTTTGGTAATGTTCTTGTAGGTGAAATATTAACTCCACTCTTTGTAACAGTGAACCTGTCAAATTCTCATAGTTAATTGTCTCAGAGATCCCCTTTCATCCATCTGTGATCACTTAGCAGATCAAAAAAGTCAGATACCATTTAAAGACCAGAGGATCCTAAATCAGTCTCAAGCTGCTGCTTTTAATGGTTTGTTTTGACGAAGAGGCTGGGTCACATGGTTTTCAGTGTTATGTCTGGATGCCTGTGAAACTAGGTCATTGAAAACTTCCTCTACTAGAGGGAAAGCTGCTGTCTTTAATTTCTTTCTTGCTCTCTCTCTGATGTGGTCTTTCTTGCAATTACATTAACAGCCCAACTTACTACAAATTGGATCACAAGGAAAAAATACACAGGATGTGAAAGATCTTGACACACCAAAACGTTTACACTGCTGATGAAAAAATAAGCATTTCTAGGAGCTAAGGGTTTTTCATATGTCACAACTGTAAGATGGGTTCAGAATAGGTTATATTTGTCTTTGGTATAACACTGGCAATTTTTCTGATCTAAAATATGGGTTTGATCTAAAGCACACTGAAATAATTGGAAAGACACTATATTTTCCTTTCTGGCAAAATATAAACAACATTTTTTAATTTTTGTTTTTTATTAGGGTATGATAACGTGTGTGTGTGTGTATATATGTGTGTGTATATATATGTATATATATACAGTACACACACACACACTCACAAACACACCCTAGATGCCCTACTGAAACAATATATTTGTGAGTAAATCAAGTACCACTATCTTGGTGCCAGAAGTACTTTGCTCCCAGCAGCAGAGTATATGAGTAGAAGTGACAGCCAAAAAACACATTCCTCTTCTTTCAGTGCTCCAAATATTGAATGATCTAAGTTTTTTCAATGTGTTAAGAGTAAATAGCTCAGACAGAGTTTTATAAGATCTGCACTATAAGAAATTCTCCTTATTAAAGTGTCAGATTTTGATTCAAAGGTAATTCAAAGAGTTACTGGCACTACAAAGGCAATTGTGATATGTCTGCTAATTTGAAAAGGATAAAACTTGGTGTTTCAGATAAGCTTTAAAGGTGAATTTCTTTATTTTTTGAAGATACTATGCTCTAACACTAAATAGTTCAGGAATACAGACAACATTTCTCAAACAGGCAAAAGAGGAAGTTATTGTAGTATTGCAGTACATTTATACCACATTATTATGGTGTTTTAAACTAAAGCTTCCATTGTAAATGTGTTTGAGGCATTTCTAATGTGGGGCTGAATTTGACGTGAGCTGAACCGTAACACTATGATTTATTCATCCCCCCTCCACTTAATTCAAACTTGAGTGCTGGGTGGGAAAACAATTTCAGGATCAGCCCATTATTATCAAGGGCCAGATTCTGATTCCCTTATTCTGCAAGCAGCGTCACTGATTTTAATGAGGTTACTCATGGTATAAGGTGCTATAGAGGGTGAATAAGGGCTGTCGTAATCTGCCCCTAAGTAATGAAGTTATACTAGACATGCAAAAGCAATTGATGTTGCTAAAAGGGGACATTCGGCAATTTCCTCTCTGTGGGACTACTTCTGCTAAGGCATTACGTAGTATGGGTAAGAGTGGCTCAATCTAGCCTGTCACAGGATCACAAACAGTCTTGTAGAGCAGTGAGAAGGGGCCCAGTCTTGCAGCCATCCTTCATTACTGCTATAAATAGGAATTTTGCCTAAGTAAGGTTTGTCAGGTTGGGCCTAAGAGGAGGAATCGGTGTGGAGTTGCTGTTGTGTCTGAATATTATGCACACCACCACAATGAGAGTATAAGATCTCTAGGTCACTGATCAAAAGCTCACTCAAATCAATGGGAGTCAACTTCAATAAGCTTTGAATCAGGCCCATGTCCTGGACTGATAAATAAATATGGAATTTCAGAACTGACTTTCAACCCATGCCTTTGAATTTCCTCTTTAAATTTAGTTTTGGTCATTCTTGCCATTACACAGTGCTACTTTTGAGAGTGAGAGTGAAAGAGAGACCGAGACAGATTTATATTCGTAAAACTCTTCAGGATAACTGAAGTAAGGTTATTTTTAAAATGAGAAAAATTAGCTGTTTGATTGGATTTAAAGCTTTATATATAAAGAACTGTAGCTGCCATTCTTAGTGGAGCAGATGTAGCAGTATATATTTTCCTTACGGTCTGATGATTTCCTATCATCAGGGAGATCTTTAACACACTCATCAGTAATGAGCCAAATTCAGGTGGCAGGGAAATTACAGCTTACTTTTCTCCAGAGGAGAAAGTCTTTATTCTATTGTTTATCTTCCTAATTGTGTGTGCTCTTTCTATGCTTTGTATGTTGTTAATTGCTTTTCTGAGCTTCATGTTGTCAAATGACTGATTAAAACTGTAAATTTAGTCCCTTTTAGTTTCTGCTTAGAGAAACTACATGTATTTACAAGCGCAGGGCTAAATTCTCCCTCTCTGGTAGCTTTGTTTAAGGCTTAGCATTGATGTCAGTCAGAGATTTGTGCATAAAGGAAGATATAAATAACCCTCTGAGAGATTTTCTGTGCTACTTGGAGAGAAGAGGTTAGCCTAGACTTTGGCCAAATAGAATTGGACACCTGGAAAGACAAGAGTAATCTAACCTCTTAGGTAATTCTGACTAATTCAGAATCCAGGAGAAAAAAAACTCTCAATGAATGGACACAGAAAGAGTCCAGATATGCATAAAATAATTTAGTAACCTTTCTGTCCCTTTTCGTTAATATTCTTCCTATAATATTGATTCGTGTGGCTATCCCACACTGTAACAGAGTGTATTGCTGATAAGCCACAGGTTTATACCATATGGACAAATGAAAATTTGCTATGAGGAGAGTAATGACAGTTCTGTATGAGAGATACATTCATCCTAAGTTGCAACTGATTATCTGTTATAAATGTAAAGTATGTTTGAGGATTCCCCCCTAAATTTTGGCAGTATTTAAGCGTATGCACATGAGACTAGGAAACAGGTATCTGCCTGTTTAAGATTTTGGGGATCAGTTCTGTTCCATTTACTCTCGTGAATTGTCCCATAGACATGGGTCCTAGGTTTGGGTGTACCAAGCAAAATTAATGGACTTGACTAATGGCAGTTAGTACGTAACTCAGGCCTTTTGTTTTACACGCAGAGCTCTGCTCAGGAGGAGCACTGGGAAACATTCTGGCTCTAAAAAGGCAGAATACATCCTGAGTCTTGCTGTTAAACAATAATAAAATACCAGTTTAAATGTATTATAAAGGTTTTTGGGTGTTTTCCACATTTTCAAATGTGTTGCTTTCAATTACAATGCAGAATACAGGTGTAGAGTGCTCACTTTATATTACTAGTTTTGATTACAAATATTTGCACTGTAAAAAAAAGCAATCTAGAAGTCAAAGTTTGAAGGGGCATACAAATGTTTAACATATATGGCATGTAAATACCTTGCAAAGCTGGCTACAACAGTGCCATGCAAACACTTGTTCTCACTTTTGGGTGACAGTGTAAATAAGAAGTGGGCAGCATAATTTCCTTTAAATGTAAACAACCTTGTTTGTCTGAGTGATTGGCTGAACAAGAAGTTGGACTGAGTGGACATGTGGGCTCTAAAGTTTTACAATGTTTTGATTTTGAATGCATTTATGTAAAATATCATTCTACATTTGCAAGTTGCACTTTCATGATAAAGAGACTGGACTACTGTATTTGTATGAGATGAATTGAAAAATACTATTTCTTTTGTTTACCTTTTTTACAGTGCAAATATTTGTTATAAAAATAATAATATAAAATGAGCACTGTACACTTGGTATTCTGTGTTGTAATTGAAATCAATATATTGAAAATTTAGAAAAACATCCACAGGCAGTTCCTCCTCTGGCTGATGGTGCCGTGGAGTGGGCAACTGTGACATTTCCCCCCTCTGCTGCTGGTGCTCGGGATTATGGCTTCTTCTCAGCTTCCAGCCCCCTTTGACTGCTCATGCAGCCAGTCAGAACTGCCTGGGCGGCTCCAGGCCCAGCAGAGCCCTCAGGGAGTAACCACCAGCACACAGTCCCAAAGAGGTGGGTTGCCTGCTGAGGTGAGTCAGGGGGAGGAGGTGGTGCTCTCTCCCTGGACCCCACTATGCAGAACTGGCCAGAGCCCTGCCATCCCTTGCCTTCCCTAAAATAGAAGTCAAATATGCCTATGCCCAAGAGTTTCCACCCCGGCCTGGAGCCCCAAGTCACCCTCTCGCCTTCTGGGCCCTGGAGTTTTTCTAGTATGTTGAGGGGGACTTCAAAAAGAAAACGTTTAAGATGCCCTGATTTGGAGGACAATAAAGGGATTATTAAGGAGGGATGATTGGAAAAAGCATATGACACTGTAGCTTTAACTCAAGTTGTGCCTTCCTAAAAATATATATCACTAGCTCCTACAAGAAAAGAGAACTTAATTCTTGATCATAATACAAGGGCCACATCCTCATCTGTGGGAATTTGGCATAGTTCCATAGAAGTCAATGGCAGAAGTGACGAAGTTAAAGCAGTGTGTCATGATTTGTCATAATGGTTCCCTTTTCTCCAAGCTCATGGTTATTATTTTTGGAGACTGGAGACATTACTGCCACTCAAGAGAATCTGCTCCATTATCTTGCCCAGTTTCAATGTCAGTCTGACAGGCCTATAATGACACTGAAACCAGACAAGATAATGGAGCATAATGATACAGGACTCAATTAATAAAGAATTAAAGGAGAGAAATGAAATTAATGCAAATCAACATGGATTTATGTGAAACGGGTCCTGTCCAACTAACTTGATATCTTTTGTTTTAATGAGATTATGGGTTTGGTTTATAAACATAGTAGTGTTGATGTATACTTAGACTTTGGTAAGACATTTGACTTGATATCACACAATATTTTGATTAAAAAACTAGAACAATATAAAAAGTCACACATTAAATGGAATAAAAACTGGCTAACTGATAGTTTTCAAAATGTAATTGTAAATGTGAAATTATCATCAAGCAGGTACATTTCCAGTGGAATCCCACAGGGATCAGTTCTTGGCCTTATGCTATTTAACATTTTTATCAATGATTTGGAGAAAAACTTAAAATGATCACTGATAAGATTTGCAGATGACACAAAAATTGGGGGAGTGGTGAATAATGAAGAGGACAAGTCACTGATGCAGAGCAATCTTGATTGCTTTGCAAACTGGGTTCAGACAAACAATATGTCACTTAATATGGCTAAATGTAAATGTATACATCTAGGAACAAAGAATGTAGGCCTACAAGAGGGGTTCTCCCAGAGCTGTAATCCACCTCCAGGGAAGTGGTAGCTAGGTCGATGGAAGAATTCTTCCTAGCACTCTCTATGCTGGTGGTTAGGTTGGTTTAACTACTTGGCACTGGGCATGGGATTTTTCAGACCCCGAGTGATACAGCTGGGTCAACCTAGCTTAGTGTAGACCTGGCCATTCTTACATGATGGGATACTCTATCCTGGGAAGCAGTGACTCTGAACAAGATGTGATGGATAATCAGTTGAACATGAGCTCCCAATGTGATGCTGTAGCCAAAAGAGCTAATGTGATCTTGGGATGCATAAATGGGAATTTTGAGCAGCAGTTATTTTACCTCTATATTTGACACTGGTGTGAATGGACACTGCTGGAATGCCATGTCTAGTTCAAGAAGGATAAATGTGAGAGGGTTGCCACAAAAATGATTAAAGGGTTAGAAAACATGCCTTATAGTGAAAGACTCAAAGAGCTCAATCTATTTGGCTTAATAAATACAAGGTTAAGGGGTGACTTGATTAGTCTGTACGTAACTGCATGGGAAACAAATATTTAATAATGGGCTTTTCAATCTGGCGGCAAAAGGTATAACATGATCCAATGGCTGGAAGTTGAAGCTAGACAATTCAGACAGGAAATAAGGTGTAAATTTTTGACAGTGAGGGTAATTAACCATTGTAACAAGTTACCAAGGATCATGGTTGATTCTCCATCACTGACAATTTTAAAATCAAGATTAGATGCTTTTTTCTAACAGACACAATCTAGGAATTATTTTGGAGAAGTTTTATAGCCTATGTTATACAGGAAGTCAGATTAGATTATCACAATTCTTGCCTTAGAATTTATGAATAAAATACTGTAAGATTGAAATCTAATTGTATTTAGTTAAAAATTGTTACAAATAATAACACAAACTGAAATTTAAGTCCAACTTTATATGACCCCATCATTTTAGCATCTGACACAATACAAATGTGAAGAAGGAGATCTTTTCCCCCATTGGATTCAGATGGACTTTGTATCAGACCCTAAAACAGAAAAAGATAGATTAGGCCACAATTCTGCAAGCAGGCACGTGCTTAACTTTACTCATATGAATAGTCTCATTAACTTCAAATTTCAAAACCAACTTTCGTTTGGCATGTCCCCATTTCATTGTGGAATTGGGTTTAATTACATTGGAAAAAATAAGCAATAGATTCATTTAATTTGAATTTCAGGTGTGACTTCCTCTATGCCTCAGTTCCTCTTCTGCCAAATACTACCCTGCCTCACATGGCAGTGCTCTGATTTGAGGGGATACTTTGATTTGGGGAGTCAGCTGTATTATTGTAGTGGATGAGGGTAGCACTGAAAACCAGCATCATCTAAATCTGAAAGGAGGAAGACATATGAAGTTGTCATGTAAATATTTCTACTGAAATTCACTCATACAACTATAAAGCATACAACCGAGATCTGTGCCACTGAGCACAATCTGTAACATAGAAAGAGGAACAGATTTCATAGTGTATACTTAAGGCTCTTCATCTGAGGATAAAACATTCACAACAGGCTAAAACTCTACAGATTTTCATCGTTGGAGGCTGTTTGCTGATTTTTTTCCCTGGTCTTTCCTTAGTCTATATTGTATGATCACCATGTACATTTTGTGAGGTGATTGTAACATGCCAAAAGTAAACCTACTGTATTGTACCTTGGCTAAAAGTCAGCTTTCTGAGCCAAGGATTTCTCTGTTCCGAGATGTTCCAGAGTCATCAGAGCATCCCGTCCTTGACTGTCTTAAAAGTTTCAGAGATGATTTATGTCAGATTTGACTCTTTCCTGGAGGCCACTGGAGTCTATAAGCAAAATTTAGGGCTGTAGGTTTGTGATGTCAAAAGGAAAATGCTGGTGCTGGAGGTAGTAATACAATAGTGTTTGCACTTCTAAAGCACTTCCCTGGGAGTAGATTGGCTAACACTACACAGTAGACCATGTCAGAACATTGGAAAAACATGGAAATGTTTGAAATTTTTCATTTTTCATCAACATTTCTGACCATCTCTATTGCAGATACCTAACAACTGAAGCCTCACAACACCACTGTGTGGTAGGTTCTACTATTGTGACGGGGGTGGGAAGCATATAAGAACCTAAACTTATTATCTCCACTTCACAGATGGAGAAATGAGAGATCAGGAGCTTAGGCTTGACACACAACCAGTCTGTGATAGAGCTGACAATAGAATTCAGATCACCTAACTCTCAGTGCCAGGCTTTGTAAGTGGATGTTACCGATGATGGCCATGATTCATCATTACTCCAGAAATTATTAAGGAGACCAAGCATCTGATAAATTCATGTGGATCTTGAAAAGTACAAACTGTGAAAACAACATATTCAGACTGTGAGCTATCCAGACAGTTTGGGTGGCAAATAGACCTAAAAGATTTTAATCACAATTGGCAAGAGCACATGGAGTACAGCTTTTACTCCGTCTGTTTGAAATGGATTTACTCAAATTCTTTCCTACAAGAGTAGTTTGCTAGACATTTTGAGTAAACTTTTCAACAGCACATAATTCCTACTGAAAGTCAATAGAATTTAAGCACTTTTGAATATTTTCCCCTTTCTCTTTTACTGCTTAATGATTTATTATATTTAAATGTTTAATTTTTTCTGTTGAGCTGGTTTCTTTTATTCTGTCTCTAACTCTGTTTTATTCACTTGTTACTGTTCTTGCATACCCATACCAATATCCATTTTGTTATCATGGTAATGGCTCACTGGGGCCTGGGCTGGCCTGAAAACACTCTGAAAAGTGTAGGAGTTATTTTATCAAATTACTCAAACAGCTGTTCCAGCTTTGCAGCAGTTTCTTTTATATTAATCCGACTGAGACTTTAACAAAACTTTAGACAGTTTAAGAGCATTCTAGTCATAATTGCCCTCAAATTTATTTTCATCCCCAGATTTGGCAGTAACAGACCATGAGTCAGGGAAAACATACTAATCAGTGCTCCATCTGCACAAGATAAGCTGAAATATTTTGGTCTACATTTTCAGAAGTGACTGGTGGTTTTGTGTGCCCAACTTGAGATGCTTTGAGGGGCCCTGATTTTCAGAAAGTGCTTAGTACCCACTCTTTGAAAATCAGGCTCCTTTAAGATATCTCAGATTGGTCACCCAAAATTACTAGTAATTTTATAAATATTGGCTAATCTTTGTGGTTTTTTTAAAAAAAGTAATAGAGCCATTAGTTAATTCCATTAATACCTCTGGAAAAATATAACCTGAATACACTATTTTGCATGTGTTTCGATTTTCCATATGGTCCTTTATCTGAAGTAAATGTAAAACGTATCAGCCTGAGTTTAGAAAATATCATGCTACAACACATATGTCTTTAGTCAGTTGATCTTAAACAATGGCTTTTGAGAAAGCATAAAATATTGTTTATTAAGACTGTTCTAATGCCGCTCATGCACTTCTTTTGGCCTTCATGCTCTATTTGCTTCATTAAATATCTGTTAGTTATATGTTTGACTGGAAAGTGTTCTTCAGAAATTTTAAAGACAAAAGGGATATTAATTATGAGTACTCTAGGCACTACTATCGTTCTTCTTGTTCACATTTGTACAAATGGTAATGCCATATAAACTCAGTTAATTGAGTGCTCGCTGATACATACATGGGGCTTTTCTTTCTGTTTCATAAGCGAAGACAGCTATGAATAAACATAGGTAAAGCATTAGTTATCATGGCTGGAAAAAAGATTTGAGCTAAAATCACCTTATATTTACAGTCTTCACTAAGTACAATAACCATTAGCAAATACACAGACTTCTCCGCTCATATAATTTAGCCACCAGCTTATTTACCTGTCTGTTGGCCTTATCCACGTGCAAAGGCCAGGCAGCTCCACTGCCACATCCTCTGCTGTAGCACTTGAAGCAAGATTACACTTACCCTCAGGAAAATGACTTGGCTCCAACCCTAATCTCTCTTTGTCATATTCTTTAACTCCTCTCCTTTATTAGATCTCCAAATCATAGCCCTGAGCTGAATCTGAATGCATTCACATGCCCCTTCTATGGCCAATTAACATAAGAGGGGCATCAGCTGACCACTCAGCTGCCCCTCCATTCATGTAAAGTCAGAGGTCCAACACTGAGGTCCAGTTGTGAGCTTTCAGGGGGAACTGGCCACCCACCAACTTCCAGGTCTGGCTCTGACATCCAGACCTCCCTACAAAGGAGATCCTATGGCACTGATTCAGGAACTGTCCGACATTCAATAAAGCCTCCATTTCTCCATTTGTCCTTAATAATAAATGAAATCTGACCATGAATGAGGAGTCAGTTGATTACCAAGTACAAAATATCCAAGGGCACCAGATGTGAACCTGAAGATGGCCACACTTGTAGAACATACAAAGTAATCTTCTTGGATACGCCTGCCCTCTTAGTCAACTCCCACAATCCAGCCAATTTTTTTAGCAGTGAGTAATTGTACCCAGCACTGTGTCTAACTTAGTCTCCAGACAAGCCAGCCTAATGGCAGGGGACTCTCTATTTTTCTTTTTGGGGAAGTACTCCTTACCTACCAGACAACCTGAATGAGGCCAATAGGATTGTTTCCTATTTTGCTGCACCCTTGATGCAAATAAAACTTAACCCAGGTGGTCCATACCATGTAAAACAAACCTGGTCTGTGTACTGCTATCCTCTCTGACAGTATACTGAGCCTTTAGGGTACATCTACATGGCAAGCAGAAACCCATGGCAGCATGTCTCAACGTCTGGGTCTACAGACTCAAGTTCATAGGGCTTACACTATGGTGCCAAAAATAGCTGTGTAGATGTTTGGACTCAGGCTCTGAAGCCCACCCTCCTCTCCAGCCTTCATAGCCCAAGCCTGAACATCTGCACAGCTATTTTTAGTGCTGTAGTGTTAGCCCTGTAAGCCCAAGTCTGTAGACTAGGCTCTAAGACTCGCTGCAGTGGGTTACTGCTTGCCATGTAGAGGCTGAGTATGATCCCTTAGAGGCTGAGTATGATCAGCATCCCTTGCCAGTAGCTGGAAAGCACCTGGCTGCTCATTTACAAGTTGTCATCATGTTTACAGCAGGGTGAAGTAAGACTGAGAGATAGAGCTCATTATTCTTGGTCTGTTCCATCATTCACAACTTCTTCATATGAAGCGAGTGGCTTAAGTGATGTTCTTCAGGTACCTTTTTGGGCACTTGCATCAAAAGAAGGTCTCACAGAGCTGCTATCCTGAAAGGCCCTGCACCTTGTTTAAAACAAATAAATCTTAATTCTGGCTAAGTGGCCTAAACCGTCTGAGAACTCTGAAGTTTGGAATCAATCTATCAAATCTACCTCTTTATATGGTATCTTCAGTTCTACTGAACACCCTTCCCACATTATGCTCTCCCTTGTCATGGGAATCCCACAGAACTGCCCATAGCATCTTGTGCTCAACTGCAAATGAGGCCATTCCCATACTGCTGCTACCAGTCCTGTACCTAGATGGGGAGAACCTGTCAGACCTCCGCTCCATTCTAATGAAGTGTCATGTTTCCTGGGGGCTGGGAGAAGTATGTACTGTTTGGGTGCCATTTTTGTTTACCTCTGTTTCCATTTGCATAACATTTGCCCTCAATGAAGGCCTAGCCTAGTTGCTTACTAAGATAAGGTCTCCAGCTTGCTTGCTGTGGAATCTATAAACCACCATCCATATAAAGGATTACACCAGATGAGCCAAAGTCTTGCATTCTAATTAGGGCTATTGATTAATTGCAGATTAACTCACATGATTAATTCAGAAAAATTAATCATGATTAACAAAATTAATAGCATTGTTAAACAATAGAATCTCCATTGAAATTTATTAAATATTTTTGGATGTTGCTGTATGTTTTAAAATATATTGACTTCAATTACAACACAGAATACAAAGTGTACAGTGCTTACTTTATATTATTTTTATTACAAATATCTGCACTGTAAAAAGGATAAAAGAACTACTATTTTTCAGTTAACCTCTTACAAGTACTGTAGTGCAATCTCTTTGTTCTGACAGTGCAACTTACAAATGTAGATTATTTTTTGTTACATAACTGTCTCAAAAAACAAACTAATGTAAAACTTTGGAGCCTACAAGCCCACTCAGTCCTACTTCTTGTTCAGCCAACCACTAAGGCAAACAAGTTTGTTTACAATTACGGGAGTTAATGCTGCCGATTTCTTATTTACAGTGTCACCTGAAAGTGAGAACAGGTGTTCACATGCCACTTTTTTAACTAGCATTGCAAAGTATTTACGTGCCAGATATGCTAAACATTCATATGCCCCTTCATGCTTCGGCCACCATTCCAGAGGACGTGCTTATTAAAAAAACGATGATGCTCATAAAAAAAAATGTTAATTACATTTGTGACTGAACCCCTCATTCCGCAGGGGCCCCCAAGAGAATGGCTGAGGCTCCCGCCCCGGCCTGATCCCGCCTCCGCCCCTCTCCCAGAGTCTCAGCACATCCAGGAGCATCCCTGGATAGCGGTGCAGTGTGGCTCCGGTGGGGGCCCTGAGCTCTGCCCTGCTCAGAGCCACGTGGTAAGGAGGCGGGGCTGTGAGCTCCAGCAGAGCCTGAGCTCCCTTCACTCGGTGTGGAGCTCGCAGCCCCACCCCCTTACCATGCGGCTTTGAGTGGGGAGGAGCTCAGGCCCCACCGAAGCCACGCTGCACCGCTGTTCAGGGACACTCCTGGATGTGACGTGCTGAGGCTCCGGGTGACAGGGGAACCTGGGGTAAGAGGCTGGGGCCTGGGTGGGGAGGGCGATTAGATAAGGGCAGGGAATCCTGGGGAAAGTCAGGGGACAGAGGTTGGGGGGCACGGTCAAGGGACAGGAAACGGGGATGGGGGTTGGATCGTGGGCATTCCGGGGGTCTGTCAGGACTCAGCGACAGGGGGTGGATAGGGGTTGGGGCAGTCAGGGGACAGGGAGCAGGGGTGGGGTCCCGGGGTGGTGGTGGTGGTGGTGTCTCTGGGAGATGGTGAGGGGGCAAGGAGCAGGATAGGTCAGGGATTCTGAGAGGGGCGGGCAGTTGAGGGGCAGTAAGTGGATAGGGGTTGGATGGGGGCAGGGCCAGGCTGTTTAGGAGGCACAGCCTTCTCTACTCTAAAGCTCTTTCAGCAGTTTGAGGCTTGCAGAAAAGCCAAACTGTTAGCTTTCGATTAGGGCTACCATCCCTTTCACTTCTCTAATGCCAAATTATAGTCTATATTTAATTTCAATGCCATAGGGAGATTCACGTCAGGGGAGGGTAGCTTCATTTAAAATTAGCCACTGGGGGAGGGATCTGATGAGAAGAGCAATATCCTTCCCAACCCTACCAAGGGAGACTTCCCTCCCCTGCATTCCCCAAGGCTCCAGAGGGGTTAATTCAGTGGTTCTCAAACTTTTGTCCTGGTGACCCCTTTCACATAGCAAACCTCTGAGTGTGACCCCCGACCCCATAAATTGAAAACACTTTTTTATATATTTAACACTATTATAAATGCTGGAGGCAAAGAGGGGTTTGAGGTGGAGGCTGACAGCTCACGACCCCCAGTAATAACCTCGTGACTCCCTGAGGTATTCCAACCCCCAGTTTGAGAACTCCTGGGTTAATTTAGTTTTAGCACCCTGTGTCCATTCACATGCATGTGCTATTTTGAGCATTTCAGTTTTCACTACATAGGCTAATCCCAGATTCTGGAACAAGCTCAAATGCTCAGTTCGTGGAGTATGTACATAAGCTATACCAGGGGTAGGCAACCGATGGCACATGTTCCAAAGATGGCACGCAAGCTGATTTTCAGTGGCATTCACACTGCCCGGCAATCCGGAGGGATTTGCATTTTAATTTAATTTTAAATGAAGCTTCTTAAACATTTAAAAAAATCTTATTTACTTTATATACAACAATAGTTTAGTTATATATTATAGACTTATAGAAAGAGATTTCTAAAAACATTAAAATGTATTTCTGGCATGCGAAACCTTAAATTAGAGTGAATAAATGAAGACTCGGCACATCACTTCTGAAAGGTTGCCGACTCCTGAGCTATACTAAAGACAAACCCACAGTAATCATCTCCAGTTTGTGAGGGATCCCATGGATCCAGTCTCTAGGAAACAGATAAATTCATGAAGGTTAAGTCCATTAATGGCTATTAGCCAGGATGGGTAAGGAATGGTGTCCTTAGCCTCTGTTTGTCAGAGGGTGGATATGGATGACAGGAGAGAGACCACTTGATCATTACCTGTTAGGTTCACTCCCTCTTGACATTGGCCATTGTCGGTAGACAGGATACTGGGCTGGATGAAACTTTGGTTTGACCCAGTATGGCTGGTCTTATGTTCTAACCCAGAGGTTGGCAACCTATGGCATGCATGCCAAAGATGGCATTCGAGCCAATTTTTAATGGCACACTGGAGCCTCCCAGGACTCCAGCATGCCACTAAAAATCCTGCCCAGCCCGACGTGCTCTCCTCTGCCCTCCACTTCCCCCACGGGGTCAGGGAGCAGAAGCATAGCCGTGCACACGGGGTGGGCAAATGGCCCTACTCTGCCAGCACGGCAAGCCGCTGGGTCTGCTCTCCTGGGCCGGAGCGTGAGGCCGAGCGCAGCAAGCTGCCGGCCCCTCCCCCGCCTTCTCCCCTCCCCTGGAGTCATGCCACCGCGCACAGCGCTCTGGGAGTTGGGGCTGTGCGCTCCCGAGGGCAGCGTTTGGCTCCACGGGGAGGCAGACACGCTCCCTGCTCAACTGGAGGGTTGGGCTGTGTGCTTCCGCGGAGCAGCGTATCTAGCTCTATGTGGAGCCTCATGGTAAGGGGCCCAGGGCTGGGGGGGGTTGGATAACGGTTGGGGGCAGTTAGGGGACAGGGAGCAGGGTGGGTTGGATGGGACAGTAGGATCCTGGGGGGGTGGTTAGGGGCTGTGGGGTTGGATGGGACATGGGAGTCCAGGGGTTTGTGAGGGGGCAGGGGGTGAATAGGGGTCAGGGCAGTCAGGGGACTGGGAGCAAGAAGGGTCCTGGGGGGGAAGTTAGGGTGGGGGGGGTCTCTGGAGGGGGTGGTCAGGAGACAAGGATCTGTGGAGGGTTATATGAGTTGGAGTTCTGGGGGTCCTGTCAGGAGGCAGGAGTGTGGAAAGGGGTTGGGGCAGGCATGGAGTGGGGGGAGGGTTGGATGGGTCGGGAGTTCTGGGGGTCCTTTCAGGGGGCAGGGAGTGGTTGGATAGGCATGGGAGTCCCGGGGGTCTGGCTGAGGATGGGGGTGTGGATGACAATGAGGCAGTCAGGGGACAGGTAGAAGGTAGAGTCCAGTCTGGGGCCAGGAACAGGGAGGCTTAGATAGGGGGTGGGGTCCTGGGGGGCAATTGGGAGCAGGAGTCCCAGGAGGGGGTAGTCAGGGGACAAGGAGCAGCAGGGTTGAGAGTTTTTAAATAAATAAATAAATACTCAATATCCAGACAACAAACGGGGGTTGGCAATTCCAACAATAATGTGTTTTTTTCTCTGCTCTTTCTCATTCATGGTGTTCTGAAATAGAAAGTAACATGGAAACTACAGGATCAAGATAATATTGGTCACAGATAGGTGCACATTAGGTTTATAGACCCTAAATCCTCCAGAGTGTCACAAATCAACATGATATCCCTGAGTGCTGGATTCTGCATTTAGATCTTGATTTAGCAGAAAGATATTTTAATCCATATAACTAAACAACTACCTATTGTCTATTTATTGGTCAAGGAGGTGGCTCAAAAGCAAAAATATTTCCAGGAAAGGTCAGTTGTAACTTCAAGTCACTAAACTGGTTTCATATCTCTGCCTATTTAGCATACAAAGGGCTGAATTATCCTGATCTGCACACAGTAGTGTTCTCTTGCACAGATCTTTCCTGCATGCATGAAAGAGAGTTGTTAGCTACCTCCACAGGATCCAAGTGTGGGCTGAGATTATAGGGAAAGGTAAACAACACACATTGTCCCATTTTCTTGCCTTCCTCAGAAAGCAGTGGGGTATTTGCTGGAAAGGTAATACAAGTGGAATCTGTAGTATGAGGAGTGAGACTGGAGAAAGAAGGTCAGGTTTTAGCAGGGAATGCTAGGTGGGTCCCAGAAATACAAGGTGGTGCCCAGACTGCTACCAAACGGCACGTCTACACTTGCAAAGTTACAGCACCGGCAGTTACAGCACCTCTGTTGTTTGCTGTCAATTGCCTGCACATTAGCGTGTTCACACCTGTGGCACTTGCAGTGGTATTCAGAGCAGTGCACTCTTAGCAGCTATCTCACAGAGCACCTCTTTCTCTTTTGCCACTAAGACTTGTGGGAAGGCAAAGGGGGTCACAGGGCATCCTGGTCTTGTCCCAATGCTCCATGATACATTGCTTTGCGTCCCAGCAATCCCTGTGCTTCCATCCACATTTGGCACCATATTTCAATGGTTTGTGTACTGCACACTCTGCCTCTTTTGGGCTGCTGGAATGGATCCTGAACGGCTGACCAGTACACTGCTCGCTCTGACTAACACATCATGAGTGGCAGTGGAGTTATTCCTTAGACTACAAAGGCAAGAAAAGTGTGATATTGATCTCACCATGTGTAGTAGCTATGACACAAGATTGCTTGTAGCATTCACGGAGGTGCTTACCACAATGGAACACCACTTTTGGGCTCGGGAAACAAGCACTGAGTGGTGGGATCACATCATGATGCACGTCTGGGATGACAAGCAGTGGCTGCAGAACTTCCGGATGAGGAAAGCCAAATTGATGGAATTGTGTGAGCAGCTCTCCCCAGCCGTGTGGTGCAAGGACATGAGAATGAGAGCTGCCCTGCTGTTGGAGAAGAGCATGGAGATTGCACTGTGGAAGCTGGCTGATCCAGACTGCTACTGATCAGTAGCTAACCAGTTTGGAGTGGGAAAGTCAACCATTGGACTCATATTGATGGAAGTGTGCAGGGCCATTAATTGCATCCCGCTCCAAAGGACCGTGACTCTGGGCAACGTGCATGACATTGTGGATGGCTTTGCACAAATGGGCTTCCCTAACCGCGGAGGGGTGATAGAAGGCACTCACATTCCAATTCTGGCACCAAACCACCTAGCCACTGAGTACATTAATTGCAAGGGATATTTCTCAATGGTTCTCCAGGCGCTTGTGGATCACCGTGGGTGTTTCACAGACATTAGTGCAGGCTGGTCCGGAAAGAGGCATGATGCACACATCTTTCGGAAATTGGCCTGTTCAAGAATCTTTAAGCACGGACTTTCTTCCTGGACCAGAAGATCACTGTACGGGAAGATGAAATTCCCACTGTGATCCTGGGAGACCCTGCCTCCCCCTTAATGCCGTGGTGTATGAAGGGGCAACTTGACAGCAGTAAGGAGCGGTTCAACAACAGGCTGAGCAAGTGCAGAATGACTGCTGAGTATGCATTTGACCATTTAAAGGCCCGCTGGTGATGCCTGTATGGGAAGCTGGACCTAGCCAATGACAATATTCCTATGCTTATAGTCATATGCTGTATGTTCCATAATATTTGTGAAGGGAAGGTTTAAGGGCTCACTCAGCGCTGGACTGCAGAGGCTCAGAGTCTGGAGACTGAGTTTGAAAGCCATAGACCAGGGCTATTAGAGGGGTGCAGCGTGGGGCCATAAGGATCAGGGATGCCTTGAGGCAGCAATTTGAAGCTGAAAGCCACTAATATTTGTTGCTATGCTCGGGAGTGCAGTCCTTGTAATGTTAGGAGGTGGGATTGGTGCAGACGATGCAATAAGGGGACTTAACAGAATAGTATGTTGCTTTGCAGGGCTCTTTTTTCTTTCACTTAACAAAATAAAGATTGCTTTCAAATCAACACAATTATTTTATTGAAAGACAACAACTGGAGGAGAGAGTCAAATGAAAAAATACATCAGCAGGGAGCGGGATAGGGGAAGAGAAAGTCTCAAGAGGACGAGGGATCCTGGGATGGCTAAAGATTTGTGTATGTCCAGGGATCATATCCAACCTTCTCCTTTGGAGTACAATGCACTGGTACTGTACTTCATCAGGGCCAAACTGCAGAGGGATGGATGTATGATTACAGTGGGTAGTGGGAGTCCGTAGTGCTGGACTGTGAGGAGGGAGGAGTGGAATGCTGTGAGTAGAGAGTGGAACCAGGAGGTTGATAACAGTGTGTTGGTGGTGTCTGGGGGGCACATGGGAAAGAGTTTTGTGACAGCAGCTGCAGGGGAAGGTGGGCATGGAGCTGCTCGGTTTGAAGAGCTAGTATCACCTGGAGTGTGTCCGCTTCACGCTCCATAACTTTTAATAGACAATCTGTGGCTTATTTCTGGTGTGCCGCATTCTCCTTTTGGTCCCTCTTCTCACTGTCCTGCCACTCCTTCAATTCCTGTTTCTCAGAGGCGGAGTGCATCAAAACCTCATGGAGAAAGTCCTCCTTAGTTCTTCTTGGCCACCTTCTAATTCTGTGCAGCCATTCTGCCGCTGATAGGAAAGAGGGAGACTGGGCCCCCCAAGGTCACCTCTGTGAAATTTAAATGCAACATTTTACAGAAGCAGTATTGTTTGCAACACACAGACCACTGATTCAGTGATTTAAAACACTGCCAGTTCTCACACACCTGTCGCTAACTGGCTGACCATAGGAAAGCACACATGAGCCAGAAAACCCCCAAAATGGTGAGTAGCCGCAGGGGCAGGGTAAATCACTCTTCCCTGACCCTGTTGTACAGTGGGCACATGGCTGTTGGGGAGAGACAGCACTGCGGGGGGGGGGTGTCTTTCTACAGTGTGATCATTATGGAAAATATCTTGCTGCTGAGGGTGAGCAGGGAATCAAGGGAGGGTTTTCTCCAAGCCTACGGCTTCTGCCTAGGCACCTATGCAGCTCGGCTGTGTGCAGCAATGGTCCCCCTCCTGCCCCGTGATGGCATAGTGGAACGGAAAAGCAAAGCAGCTCTGCCAAGGAACCTGCAGCAGCATATTGCCCAGTATCTTCATGGGAGTTTCCTAGAGATCTCTCAGGAAAGGAGAGAGGGAGTTAATCAACAGCCTGTTCCACCACTCAGAGGACTCACGCAGTGGAATACAAGCCTGCTTTCTGCAACCCTCCTGCCCCCAACAACTTGCTAAAGCAATTCCCCAAATCAGATCCGCTTACCAGGGGCCTCCTCTCCTGTTTGCACTTCACCAAGATCTGACTGCTGTGACTGGCTAGGATCCTCCAGGGTAGAAAAGAGCTCCTGGCTGCATGCATCTTTGGTCTTCGAGTCATCATTTGCCTCTTGGTCCCCCTCCCCCTCCACATCCTCGTCCAAGATTTCCTTCTCCTGGCTCGGTCCACTCTCGACTGGCACGTAAGCCAACAAAGTATCTACAGGGGCCTTCGCAGTGGAGATGGAAACAACACCGAGTATCATGTCCAGCTCTTTGTATAACCAGCAGCTCATGGGCGCAGCTCTAGAGTGGCGGTTTGCCTCCCACGCCTTGTGGTAGGCGTTCCGCAGCTCCTTCACTTTTACCCTACATTGCAATGTGTCCCGGTCATGGCCACTTTCTATCATGCATTGTGAAATCTGTCCACAGGTATCATAATTCCTACAGTTGGAGGACAGCTGGGACTGGACAGCCTCCTCTCCCCAAATGCTGATGAGCTCCAGCACCTTGTCATTGCTCCAAGCGGGGGACTGCCTGGTACATGGAGCAGGCATGGTCATCTGGAAAGATGCACTGAGACCACTGCACACATCACCAAGCAAATAGAAAGGAGATTTTCAAATTTGCAAAGGAATTTACGGGGTGGGAATGATTGTTGGTCACTTGAGGGCAAGGCAGTAGAGTTCAAACACATGACCATAGAGGTGAGAACAGGCATTGTGGGACACCTCCCGGAGGCCACTTGCAGCTCTGTAATCCCCACGGTGTCTACACTGGCACTGGAGCGCTGTAGCTCTGGCGCAGAAAGCTTTACACTTCTTGTCGGGGTGGATTTTTTTAAAGTGCTACAACTGCGCAGTTTCTGTGCCCTAAGTGTCTTGGCAGTGTGTACACCTCAGGAGTTACTGTGCAGAAGCTGCTCTACTGGGCAGAAACTCACCAGTGTAGACAGGGCCTTAGACCTTTCACCATGTATCAATGGTTTCTAAGCATGCTCAGTACAGCTTTCCTACAACTGTGCCTGCCTGCCCGTGACTTCTTGCTAACAAAAGAGAACCTTCCTTTCAGAGGGATTTGAGGGACAATGGTAGGTAGAGTAGACCCTGACAGAGTGGCTTTATTGAAGCTATGCAGGTAGTAACCCAGAGTGGGATGTAAGGGAGACCTTGAGCTAGGGTGGAAGAAAAAGACTCAGGGGCTCTCAGAATTCTGCAGTTCCTGGGGGACAACTGACATATTGCTATGTTAAAAACGAGTTATTTGGACAATTTTGTAGTCAGCAGGACACATGAGTGTCATAGACCAGTTAATGTGTTGCCTGCTCTCACAAATCTCATGTTGTTTGATTTTTTTTGGTAATGTCCTATCTTCTGGGGCCTTGTGAGTATGGGAGAATTCTACTTTTCTTTCTTCTTCTTTTTTTTTTTTTAAAAGTAATTTTCTAGCCTTCATGATCATGGAGAAAAGCTTAAAAAAATGACCCAACTACACTTGAAAGGCTCAAAAAAAAAAAGAGGAGACAAATAAAAGAAACCAACATTTATTATTTTTTTTAAAATCTCATGGTTTTTAAGCAAATCTCATCATTTTGGGGGATTTGTGAGGTTTGAACATTTGGAAATAGCAATGCTGTAATTATGTGCAGATAGGTTTCAGAGTAGCAGCCGTGTTAGTCTGTATCTGCAAAAAGAACAGGAGTACTTGTGGCACCTTCGAGACTAACAAATTTATTTCAGCATGAGCTTTCGTGAGCAACTTTTTTCATATGCAGGTATACAGATGGTTTATCAGTATAGATGGGATCTAAATATTTTTCTAAACGTCTCCACTGTTGGTTAAAACACACTTCTTTCAGGGGATTCAGTATTAAAAAAAGGAGGAAAAACTGAGCATCTGGAGAGTCAGGGGGTCAGATCCTCAGCTGCTATAAACCAGTGTAGCGCCATTGATTTCCATAGTACTATGCCAATCTACACCAGCTGAAAATCTGTCCCATGAATTTTGAAGGATGGCAAAATGCCAGTGGATCAAAAGTTAAGGCCATATAAAACTGCCCTTGTGCTACACTAGAAAATTCTATTTACATCTCAGTTGCTGTTTTACTGTTGATTGAGGACGTTGTATGGTCCAAGATGGAGTTTTAAGTTTTATCATGTATTTTTGTTTGTTTGTTTACTTTGAACATGTAACTATTATTTTTTTTACTAGTTTGGCTCTGGCTATAGATTTCATGCCTTTAGCAGAACTATTATTTTTTTGTAAACTTGACATTTTTAACATGTGAAAAGTTTTGTATCATATATTTCCCAATAAAAGCCACATATATTTGAATATAACAACATTTACAATATAGGAGAAAGGCTTTCAGAGGCACAGGTGGGACTTAAGCATTTGATTCCCATTGAAAGTCACGAGAGTTGGTTGCTAATGCCCACTTGTGCCTTTGAAAACTCCTTCCCTCCATATTTGTAGTAAAGTTTGCTCCCTAGCTTGTAATGAGATTTATGTATATGCACATTTTAATGAGGGTTAGAAATAATACTGTGTGTTTTCCTTTTTGAACAAATAATTATTTAAACTGTTCAGTTAAACGCAGAGTATTTTTGGGTGTCACAAATAAATAAGTGAGAAAATGTAGCGATCTGTCTGACAGTGAGAATAAAAAATATGAAGAATGTCTAATAAAGACTTTACCTTCACTTCTCTTCTTCCCTCCTCACTCCTTCATGGAAACGTGACAGAGAATTTTGTAGAGAATTTTAAACTTTCGAAAGAATTTTTAAATCACTCTGTAGAAATCTATAGCAGGGAGGTCATTCTTTATAACTTTCCATGTTTTAAGAATATTTTCTATAGCCCCCTACTTAATTTCAACAGCAGCCTATTGGTTCCATTCCTATTAAAGTCCATGGAGTTAGGATTATTTTAAAAATTCCATTCTTTTTGTAAGTATACTGAAGCAGAACAGATGGCTTAAAAGGGACAAGCTAAGTAACATTCAATGCCATCTTGTGTTAGAATGTATTTGCCAAAGTCTGAAAAATAGAAGGTTTAACTTGTGTTACAGCAGAATGCAGCTATCATATTATCTCTGAATAATAGAACTGAGAACTAGTCAGGGGTATTTCCCACAATTCTTTTATATAAATCCTCCAAAGTTTTGGGTGCTATGGATAATTGTTCCTGGTGTTTCACTATCTAAAGATTATATGTATATATACCAGTTATTTGGACAATTTTGTAGGCAGCAGGACAGATGAGTGTCACAGACTAGTTAATATGTTGCCAGCTCTTACAAATCTCATGTTTGATTTTTTTGGTATGTCATCTCAGTTGTAGGTTTCTGGGTTCTTCCTTTTTTATAAGAACATTAATTCCTGTGTGACTATCACTTACTTTCTCAGTGCCTCAGGTTTTTACCTGTAAAATAGGGATACCTTTTGTCTCTCTTGTTTATTTAGGTTGAATGTTCTTCAAGGCAGGGACTGTCTCTCGAGTTTAGATACAAACCCTAGCAAAATGGCCCTGATCTTAGTTGAGCCCTCTGTGTTCTATTTTGTAATACAAATAAATCTCAAAAAACTAGCCATCAGTAGGGAATCATCGTTGAATGGGAGTGTTTCTACTGGGGCTCCACAAGGATCAGTACTAGTTCCAGTGCTAGTCAACATTTTCATCCATGATCTGAGAGTAAATGTAAATCCACGGGTGATAAAATGTGCAGGTGACACAAGGATTAGCCATGTGGCAAATACTGACAAGTAGGACAGGGCAGTTATATAGAGTAATTTGGATTACTTGGTAAATGGCCCCATTGCAAAGTTATACATCTGGGGACAAGGAATGGAGGCCATACTTACAGAGTGGGGAGCTGTATCCTCAAAAGCAAGGTATGAAGATTCTACCAAAATGGAGTAGCAGGTGGAAGAAAAGGCAAACAAATAGTAATAAAATAGAAATTTATATACTCTGACTGCATATGACTGAGAAAAAATGTTATTAAAAGCACATAATAAAATAGTGTCAGCCTGCTCTGGGGTTAATGAAGGAAACAAAAAGAACAGAAACCAAGACAATTGTTAATGGGGGTGATAAGACATTTTCTCCTTAATGATTGTAATGGAACAATGAGTTCAGCCAACGTAAAACATACATTCCAGCACCAGCAGAGCTAGAGAAATACACATGCAGACAGACCACTTCTGAAGCAAAGAACAAACAAAGGAAAACTAAAATAAATATATCCCCCTACACCATTGTTTCCCAAACTTGGGATGCCGCTTGTGCAGGGAAAGACCCTGTTGGGCCAGGCCAGTTTGGGAAACACTGCCCTACACTAAGCACTGAAATGAAACACAGAGAAAAGAGCAAAATTATTTTCGGAGATGGCCCCTGCCACCACTATATAAGGGCTAGCTTGTGACTTTAGACGCATCCCTGTTATTCAGACAAGCAACTCTGAGTCACACATCCTTCCTTGCTTCCTCCTTGCTCTAGGAGGAGAGAAGTACCAATGTGTTTTGGCCTATACCAGCAGTAAGTTACTACCCTTCTCTCCACATTGACTCAGCTGCCCTGGACAATGATTGGAACTATTGGAGTGTGAACAGAACCAAGGACGTACCCATTCTGCACTTTAAAAGTCAAACCAACATTTTAAATTCTATCTGGTCCAGAATAGGTAGACTTTGCAGCCTCAAAACCATTAATGTCATTTGCTCCCATAAATCTGTACCCTGTAACAAACAAGCTGTCAAATTGTGCACCAGCTTCAATTTCTGGATAGAATGAAAATCTAGTCCTATGTAGTATGCTTTACAGAAATCTAATCTAGCTGACAAAAGCGGAACTGGTCATCTGTAATACACAGATAGCTGTTTTTCTTACCTGCAGTTTTGTAACTATGCAGGTTTGCTTTTCAACCTTTAAATAACTCTTTTTAAATAGTGAACTAATGCAAATGTTGTATGGCACAGGTGATGACACTGGACAACAGAAATCTGTAATCGGGAAAAAAAACCTATGAATTTTAATTCTCCTGGTACATCTTTTTCCCCATATCCTAGGTTTTTATGTATGTTAATTACATTTGGTTGTGAAGATAGACTTAACAGTATAAGTGCATACAACTGTTGGCTTTATTAATCCAGACAGAAAGATTGGAACAATAGGACTTAAATAATTGTAAATGGCTTCCATTCATCTTAATGGGGAGTTAATTTTGAAGCCCAATTATGGTAATTTAAATGCCAACATTGTTAACCATTTCACTGTTGACGGTACTATCAGAAACATCCTGCCAATGCACTCATCTTTGTAGCTGAATGTGCCTGTCATGCTGTGATGTTCTATTAATTTGAAGGGATCTTCCGCAGAAATAAGGCCATGGGTTTCTTTAAAATATGCAAATAGCAAAATATTTGACTGAATATTCTTTCAATCATTTGGATAATTGTGATGTTTCTTCCTCAGCCTTGAGTCCCCTCATGCACCCTTAACCCCTCATCCACAGAGCCTACACCTCCAGCCAGAGCCCTCATCCCCCCACATACCAACCCTCTGCCCTAGCCCTGAGCCCACACCTGCATCCCCAGCCCCAGCCCCAATCCCAACCCAGAGAGTGCACACCCAGCCAGAGTCCTCATCCTCTGCACCCAACCCTCTGCCCCAGCCCTGAGCCTCCTCATGCACCCTGAACCCCTCATCCTCAGCCCCAACCCAGAGCCCACACCCCCAGAGCCCTCATCCCCTCAAATTCCAACCCATTGCCCTAGCCCTGAGCCCCGTCCCACACCTCAATCCTCTCATCTCCAACCTGAAGCCAGAGCCCTCTCCTGCTTGCACCCCAACCCTCTTCCCCCTTCCCTAAGCCCACTCCCACACTCTGAACCCATTGGCCCCACCCCCACTACACATCACCTCCATATTGGTTCACATAACAAAATTCATTCCACACACGGACATAAAAAATTAGAGGGAACACTGGGGTGGACCATCATTTTATGTTTCGGAGCCACATTGTCTGTGTTTGAGTTCAACTATAAACTCTTTGAGACAGGAACTGTGTCTTCCTAGATAAGTTGGTGCAACAAGAGGGTTTAGTAAGTAATTAATGAAGAAAAAATAATAGAATAAAAATGAGTGTAGGGCTCTGATAAACTGAATGGAGACAGAGACAGAGTTCTAAACTCATTATATATGAGCTTAAAAATAAGGTGTTTAATAAACCGCAGAGTCAAATCTTTATGAGTAATGACAAAAATATATTAATAATTTTTGGCATCAATTATTAATATCTGCTGTATACAAAATTTCTCTTTTCCATTATCTGGTGCTTATAATTGGTAGAGCAAGCAGCAGGCAAGTGAAAGGCATAAATAGGTGAAGTAGACTGAAATTAATATAACAGACATTGCTAGATGAAGCATCTGCATACTGCAGAGGGCCCTGACCCAGGAACTGCACTTATCTTCAGGCCCCATGGCAGAAACCCACTGTCATATCTAAGGACCTTTGTTAAAAACAAGCTTATTGGTGAGATCAGTTACAGGGAATCAATTTTGGTTCATTCCAAGGCAGTGAGGTTTTGTTTGTAGACGTCAGGAGGGATTTAACAGAGAAGAGATTATAGAGAAATGTCCATAGGATAACTAATTAAGCTGAAAGATTTTCGTTGCTGTAAGGAGATGCTTAGATTCGATGGCCTCACAATTTCTGGAGCAATGTTGATTATTCTAAGAATGTTCCCATCATTTTAGAAGGATCTGGCTACTAGGGAGGGGGGAAAAAAGCAATAGAATATAGGAGCAATGTTCAATATCCCCCTGACCCAAACTGGCCAGCAAATTTCCTTCTTTTTTATTGCTAAAAACTATGATGAGTGAGAATTTAAGATAGGTTTAGTGTAATAAATACTGGAAATGTTTTGTAAAACCACTTACTATAGGAAGAAGATTATTAAGATTATTTAAATTTTTTATAGTCTGTATGTATTGAACAGGATGTAGAGTTTGGAATACTTTATACAACCCACACCAGATCCCTTCCCCTCACCCCACACCTCCCCACACCAACAGCATTCTTTAATTAAAAATAGGACTATAGACTCATAGACTCATAGGTCAGAAGGGACCAATATGATCATCTAGTCTGACCTCCTGCACAAAGCAGGCCACAGAACCCTACCCATTCACTTCCATAACAAACCCCTAACCTATGTCCAAGTTTTGAAGTCTTCAAATTGTGGTTTGAAGACCTCAAGCTGCAGAGAATCCACCAGCAAGTGACCCATGCTCCACGCTGCAGAGGAAGGTGAAAAACCTCCAGGGCCCATGCCAATCTGCCCTGGAGGAAAATTCCTTCCAGACCCCAAATATGAC
>NC_133769.1:39612022-39615709 GCF_003597395.2 Chelonoidis abingdonii
CCCTATTATTCTTGCTAGCACTTGTCCTCCAGTCTATATCTGGGAAGTTAAAGTCTCCCATGATCACACATTTCCCATTAGTGTTTACTTCATTAAAAACATTAAAGAGGTCTCTATCCATATCCAAATCAGATCCCGGCAGTCTGTAAAATTATCATCAAAAAGAAGGTGATTCACATGCCATTAATCTTGTGTGGAATTGTATGAAAGCTTTTGCACACAAAGAAAATATCAGAGAGTTTGCTGTTTCACTGCTTTTTTCCAGAAAAGCAGAAAAATCTATCTTTTTTTTTTTTAATAAATTATGTTTTTATTTGTTTCTTCAGTGATTGAAATGCAAGTTTTTCCAGGGGATCAATATTATGGTTAGCAAGGATGAAAAATGAAACCTGAACATTACCCCGTGGAGTTCAGAGATAGGGAGTGATAGGCAGGGCCGGCTCCAGGCACTAGCAAAGGAAGCAGGTGCCTGGGGCAGCCAATAGAAAGAGGCGACACTCCATCCATTATTGGGGGGGCACGTCCAGGTCTGCAGCGGCAATTCGGCGGTGGGTCCTTCAGCAGTCCCTCCCTTCCTCTTTGACGGCACTTCGGCAGCAGCTCAATCGCTCTGCTTCAGTCTTCAGTGACAATTCGGTTGCGGCTCCTTCACTCCCTCTCTTCTTCTTCGGCGGCACTTCAGTGCAGGGCTGGTGCAACCACTAGGCGAACTGGGGCGCCTAGTAGTTGAGGGCGCCTAAAAGCCCGCTCAGGGGAGGAGGTGGAGTGGAGGTGAGCTGGGGAGGTGGGGCGTGGGGAGGGCCACCCGCAGCAACAGGGGGCGGGGAGGCGCACAGGGGAACTGCTCCCTGCACCAGATTGCCTTCACTCTGCCTCCTCCACTGAGCACACAGCCCCCACTCTAATTCTCCTCCAGTTGGCGCCGTGAGCCTGGGAGGGGAGGAGAATTAGATCGGCGCCAGTGTGCTCAGCGGAGGAGAGATGGGGAGGGCTCCCCGGGCAGGGTTAGCTGCTGTGGAGGGGGCAGGGTTAGCTGCCATGGAGGGGGACTCACCAGGTGGGGTTAGCTGTGGGGGGTAGTTGCTGCAGGGAGGTGGGGGCTCCCTGAGTGAGGGAGGTGGCGGGCTGGGTTAGCTGCCATGATGGGCGGGGCTAGCTGCCGTTGGGAGGGTGGCGGGCGGGGTTAGCTGGTGGGGGCAGCAAGGTGGAACTTTGACCTTGGGCACGAAACTTCCTTGCACCGGCCCTCCTTCAGCGGCAGCTCTATTGGGTTTTTCTTTTTTCTGTTTTTTTTTTTCACCACTTGGGGTGGCAAAAAAGCTGGAGCCGACCCTGGTGACAGAAACGGAATATTCTGGGGATGGGTGAATTGGCTGAACTAGAATAAAACCTCTATCCTTGATATAATTAAATGTACCCAAATTCTAGACTCAAATCCATTCAGAAAAATGAGATGCCTTTTTCTTTGAATAGATGGGCTCTGGTGCTTTGCAATCCAGTGCTGCACAGGCTATACAATAGAAGACGTAACTGGGTGGTGGGATGCAAGAGCCCTGTTTGAATGGCGGCAGATGGAAGAGGAAGGAAGCAGTGTGCCAGCAGTGTTGTAGAAAGTATGGGAGCTGGGATCATCAGTCTGGCTAGGAGAATTGTGTAGAAATCAGATTCCATCCCCAAAGTTCAGAATGTTAATAATCCATCACAGTGTAATTGACTTCATATCCCAAAATCACCCCACAGAAGCATTTTCCCTAGGAACATACCCACTAGGGCATGGTGAGGAAGTGAAAGGGCTGCCTTACTGGGATGAATCATGACAAAGAGGAGATTTTTTTTTAACCCTTCTGCCAGGTGGAGCTGGTAACAACCAGGGTCAGTTTTAATATCTAGGGGTTCTTTTCCATCAATACAGAATGGGCTCGAGCCCCGACCCAGTAACCTTGTAAAATTACACATCATCCTTGGGTGCCTGTGAGAGATAATACTTCCTCACTTGCAAGCACAGATTCTGAGGGCTGGTCTACAGTATGGGGGAAAATCAATCTTAGATACGCAACTTCAGCTATGTGAATAACGTAGCTGAAGTTGAAGTATCTAAGAGCAAATTACTCACCGTCCTCACGGCGCAGGATCGATGTCCACGGCTCCCTGTGTTGATTCCCCAACTCCGTTGGGCTTGGTGGAGTTCCGGAATCGATATAAGCACGTTCGGGGATCGATATATCATGTCTAGATGAGACGCGATATATCGATCCCCGAGCAATCGATTGCTACCTGCCGATGGGGCGGGTAGTGAAGACGTAGCCTGAGTGTAGAAAGGAAACTTTTAATGAAAGGAGGGAAGTCACTCACCATTAATTAGGGAAAATGCCACAAGCAGAATTAATAATCATAAAACTGTGAGCAGGACACCCACGCCAGAGTGTGTGGGGCAGTGTCTTCTGCCTCATGTTCTTGAGTTCTACAACCAAAATTTCCCTTTGGGTGCCACTCTCTATTCCCTCACCATACCTTACTCACAGTGATTGTTCTTGGTCAGTGAGGACCAAGGGTTCAGCGGTGCATCTGTGTGAGCTGACCTCCCACCCGGGGAAGAATGTACCTTGCTTGCTCTGCCATCTGAGCACTTGCTCTGGCTAGATGCTCCACTAGCCATGGTTCCTCTCCGTTGGCTGCTCCACCAGCCACAGTTTCTCTCTGCTGGCCCCCTCACCAGTTGCTCATTCCATTCCTGCTGGGCAACAGCTTGCCACTCCCGCCACCTGACTGTCAGTTAACTTCTGCTGCCACCTGCTTCACTGCTATGAACTCTGCAGGTCAGTCTCTTAGTGATGGTGAGGTCTTAGTGGTTTTCAGCTTTTAGCATGCTAGACAGAATCACTGTCCCACGGTAAGTGATTCTAGCTCTAATTTAAGCACTTAAAATAACAAAGGCTCCTAATGAGCCTAACTCTATCTTTGAATAGTGGGAAGGAACTTAGACCTGGGACCCTTAAGGGAGAGTCCACATCTCCTGGCTGGGATATTTATCATCCCTCACCACCTTATTTTCCCAGGGCTCTGGCATTCGAGTCCCTGGCTTAGCGAGTTTCTTTCAGCTGAGGGTGACCCCCTCATTTGGGACAGGTTAAGCACAGTTCTCCTCCCCTTTATTCATACAATAAAGACAACAAGATTGATAACATGTTTCAGAATAGCAGCTGTATTAGTCTGTATCCACAAAAGAACAGGAGTTCTTGTGGCACCTTAGAGACTAACAAATTTATTTGAGCATAAGCTTTCGTGGGCTACAGCCCACTTCATCGGATGCACAGAATGGAACATATAATAAGGAGACATATATAAACATACAGAGAACTTGAAAAGGTGGGAATTGTCCTACCAACTCTAAGAGGCTAATTAATTAAGATGAGCAATTATCAGCAGGAGAAAAAAAACCTTTTGTAGTGATAATCAATATGGCCCATTTCAGATAGTTTGACAGAAAGGTATGCAGATACTGAACCTGGGGAAATAGATTCAATGTGTGTAATGTCTCAGACATTCCCAGTCTCTATTCAAGCCTAAATTGATGGTGTCTAGTTTGTATATTAATTCAAGTTGAGCAGTTTCTTGTTGGAGTCTGTTTTTGAAGCTTTTCTGTTGCATGATTGCCACCTTTAAGTCTGTTACTGAGTGACCAGAGAA